>NC_057812.1:274156389-274243281 GCF_018294505.1 Triticum aestivum
GGCACGGGCGGCGGTGGTGGCGGTGTGGTGTTGGGGGCAGTATTTAAAGGGGAGGGGGCGGCGGCTGCTTGGGGGAGGGGGCAAGGCAGCGGCGGCGGCGCGGAGTCCGGCTCGGACTCCCAGTCCGAGCGGCGGTGGGGCGGCGCATGCAGGAGGCGGCGGCGGCCTGCCTCGGCTGGGCCTTAGGCCCAGTCGGGCGCGGATTTTTTTAAGTAATTCCGCCAAAAAAAATCCTTGAAAAAATAAATAAAAATCTAAAAATGCCAAAACAAATTTTCACCGTCTAAATAAAATATTTAGAACGAGATGAACATTTTCTTGGCCCTAAAATGCAATTTTGAAAAACGTGCAATTTTTCTAATGCAAACAAAATTGCAATAAAATCCAAATAAAACAAATATTTGATTTTAATATTTTCCTCCAATATTTCAATTATCTTGTAGAAGTCATATTATCTCCTCTCATATATTTTAGTATGGAATATTTTTGGAGAGAAAATAATTAAAACCAAAAATCCTCTTTTCAAAATTTGGTAAAAATCAAATTTGAAAACCAGAAAATCCCCAACTCTCTTCGAGGGTCCTTGATTTGCTTAGGATTTTGAGGATTGCGAGGCGAAATGCAAATAAAATATGATATGCATGGATGGCTATGTATAACATTCCAAATCAAAAAATTTGGGATGTTACAAGGCTGGTCATAGTGGGGAGTAACTTAGACTAGTGTCATGACACTAGTCTATGTTACGACCTTCATAAGGCTGGTGGTAATGGGGAGTATCATATAATAGTATCATGCATATGATACTAGTATATGATACTACCTTTGTAATGCATAGTATCATAAGTTAGTATCTTAGATTGCCTTATTAATTGCCGTGTGATACGTCCATTTTGCATCATGTTTTCTTACTGCTATTTATAATGTTTTTATCCATAATAATGTTTTTTGGAGTAATTCCAATGCCTTTTCTCTCATAATTTGCAAGGAACACACCAAGAGGGAGAATTCCGGCAGCTGGAAATCTGGACCTGGAAAAGCTACGTTAGGCCACATATTCTGCACAACTGCAAATGAGCTGAAACTTCACCAGGATTTTGAAGGAAATGTGCCCTAGAGGCAATAATAAAGTTGCTATTTATATTTCCTTATATCATGATAAATGTTTATTATTCATGCAAGAATTGTATTAACCGGAAACTTAGTACATGTGTGAATACATAGACAAACAGAGTGTCCCTAGTATGCGTCTACTTGACTAGCTCATTAATCAAAGATGGTTAAGTTTCCTAGCCATGGATATGTGTTGTCATTGGATGAACGGGATCACATCATTAGAGAATGATGTGATGGACTAGACCCATCCGTTAGCTTAGCACTATGATCGTTTAGTTTATTGCTATTGCTTTCTTCATGACTTATGCATGTTCCTATGACTATGAGATTATGCAACTCCCGAATACCGGAGGAACACTTAGTGTGCTATCAAACGTCACAATGTAACTGTGTGATTATAAAGATGCTCTATAGGTGTCTCCGATGGTGTTTGTTGAGTTGGCATAGATCGAGATTAGGATTTGTCACTCTGATTGTCGGAGAGGTATCTCTGGGCCCTCTCGGTAATGCACATCACTATAAGCCTTGCAAGCATTGTGACTAATGAATTAGTTGCGGCATGATGCATTACAGAACGAGTAAAGAGACTTGCCGGTGACGAGATTGAACTAGGTATGATGATATCGATGATCGAATCTCGGGCAAGTAACATACCGATGAGAAAGGGAACAATGTATGTTGTTATGTGGTTTGACCGATAAAGATCTTCGTAGAATATGTAGGAGCCAATATGAGCATCCAGGTTACGCTATTGGTTATTGATCAGAGATATGTCTCGATCATGTCTACATAGTTCTTGAACCCGTAGGGTCCGCACACTTAACGTTCGATGACGATTTGTATTATGAGTTATGTGATTTGATGACCGAAGTTTGTTCGGGGTCCAGGATGAGATCACGGACATGACGAGGAGTCTCGAAATGGTCGAGAGGTAAATATTCATATAGGAAGGCTATATTCGGACATCGGAAAGGTTCTGAGTGATTCGGGTATTTTTCGAAGAACCGGGGAGTTACGAGAATTCACCGCGGGAAGTATTGGGCCTTATTGGGCTTTAGTGGAAAGGGGAGAAAGGCCACAAGGGGAGGCAGCACGCCCCCCATGGGCTAGTCTGAATTGGACTAGGAGGGGTCGGTGCCCCCTCTTTCCTTCTCCCTCTCCCTCTCCTTCCTTCTCCTACTTAGACTAGGAAAGGGGGAAACCTACTCCTACTAGGAGTAGGAATCCCCCCTTTGGGCGCGCCCCTTGAGGCCGACCCTCCTCCTCCTTCCTTTATATATAGGGGAGGGGGCACCCCATAGACACACAAGTTGATCTTAAGCCGTGTGCGGTGCCCCCCTCCATAGTTTTCTACCTTGGTCATATTGTTGTAGTGCTTAGGCAAAGCCCTGCATCGATAACTTCATCATCACCGTCAACACGCCATCGTGCTAACACAACTCACCCTCGGCCTCAACTGGATCAAGAGTACGAGGGACGTCACTGAGCTGAACATGTGCATATCATAGAGGTGTCGTGCGTTTGATACTTGATCGGTTGGATCGCGAAGACGTTCGACTACATCAACCGCGTTACTTAACGCTTCCGCTTTCGGTCTATGAGGGTACGTAGGCACACTCTCCCCTCTTGTTGCTATGCATCTCCTAGATAGATCTTGCGTGATCGTAAGAAATTTTTGAAATACTGCATTCCCCAACAGTGGCATCCGAGCCAGGTCTATGCGTAGATGTTATATGCACGAGTAGAACACAAAGAGTTGTGGGTGATAATAGTCATACTGCTTACCAGCATGTCATACTTTGATTAGGCGGTATTGTTGGATGAAGCGACCAAACCGACATCACATGACCGCGTTCATGAGACTGGTTCTACTAACGTGCTTCGCACACAGGTGGCTAGTGGGTGTCTGTTTCTCCAGCTTTAGTTGAATCAACTTTGACTACGCCCGGTCCTTGTTGAAGGTTAAAACAGCACACTTGATGAAAAATCGTTGTGGTTTTGATGCGTAGTTAAGAACGGTTCTTGCTAGAAGCCCGTAGCAGCCACGTAAAACTTGCAACAACAAAGTAGAGGACGTCTAACTTGTTTTTGCAGGGCATGTTGTGATGTGATATGATCAAGACGTGATGAGATATAAATTGTTGTATGAGATTATCATGTTTTTTAAAGTTATCGGCAACTGGCAGGAGCCTTATGGTTGTCTCTTTATTGCATAAGATGCAAGCGCAATACAATTGCTTTACTATATCGCTATGCGATAGCAATAGTTGCAAAATAAATAGTTGGTGAGACGACCATGCAACGACACGTTGATAGAGATCAAGATGATGGAGATCATGGTGTCATGCCGGTGATGATGGAGATCATGACGGTACTTTGGAGATGGAGATGAAAGGCACAAGATGATGATGGACATATCATGTCACATATTTTGATTGCATGTGATGTTTATCTGTTATGCATCTTATTTTACTTAGTACGACGGTAGCATTATGAGATGATCTCACACTAAATTTCAAGGTACAAGTGTTCTCCCTGAGTATGCACCGTTGCTACAGTTCGTCGTGCCGAGACACCACGTGATGATCGGGTGTGATAAGCTCTATGTTCACATACAACGGGTGCAAGCCAGTTTTGCACAAGCAGAATACTCAGGTTAAACTTGACGAGCCTAGCATGTGCAGATATGGCCTCGGAACACTGAGACCGAAAGGTCGAGCATGAATCATATAGTAGATATGATCAACATAGTGATGTTCACCATTGAAAACTACTCCATCTCACGTGATGACCGGACATGGTTTAGTTGATATGGATCATGTGATCACTTAGATGATTAGAGGGATGTCTATCTAAGTGGGCGTTCTTAAGTAATATGATTAATTGAACTTAAATTTATCATGAACTTAGTCCTGATAGTATTTGAATATCTATGTTGTAGATCAATTGCTCGCATATAGCTTCCTCGTTTTATTTATGATATGTTCCTAGAGAAAACTATGTTGAAAGATGTTAGTACCAATGATGCGGACTAGCTCCATGATCTAAGGATTATCCTCATTACTGCACAGAAAAATTATGTCCTTGATGCACCGCTAGGTGACGGACCTATTGCAGGAGCAGATGCAGATGTTATGAATGTTTGGCAAGCTCGGTATGATGACTACTTGATAGTTTAGTGCACCATGCTTTACGGCTTAGAACCGGTACTTCAAAGACGTTTTGAATGCCACGGAGCATATTATATGCTCCAAGAGCTAAAATTCGTATTTTAGACTCCTGCCCGAGTCGAGAGGTACGAGACCTCTAACAAGTACTTTGCCTACAAGATGGAGGAGAATAGCTCAGCTAGTGAGCATGTGCTCAGAATGTCTGAGTACTACAATCACTTGAATCAAGTGGGAGTTAATCTTCCAGATAAGATAGTGACTGACAGAGTTCTCTAGTCACTATCACCAAGTTACTAGAACTTAGTGATGAACTATAATATGCAAGGGATAACGAATACGATTCCCAAGCTCTTCGCGATGCTGAAATTGGCGAAGGTAGAAATCAAGAAAAAGCATCAAGTGTTGATGGTTGACAAGACCACTAGTTTCAATTAAAAGGGCAAGGGAAAGAAAGGGAACTTCAAGAAGAATGGCAAGCAAGTTGCCACTCCCATGAATAAGCCCAAACCTAGACCTAAGCCTAAAACTGAGTGCTTCTACTTCAAAGGGAATGGTCCCTGGAAGCAGAACTACCCCAAATACTTGGCAGATAAGAAGGATGGCAAAGTGAACAAAAGTATATTTGATATACATGTTATTGATGTGTACTTTACTAGCGTTCATAGTAACCCTAGGGTATTTGATACCGGTTCAGTTGCTAAGATTAGTAACTCGAAACAGGAGTTGCAGAATGAACAGAGACTAGTTAAGGGCAAGGTGACGGTGTGTGTTGGAAATGATTCCAAGGTTGATAAGATCACCATCGCACACTCATTTTACCTTCGGGATTAGCGCTGAACCTAAAATAATTGTTATTTGGTGTCTGCGTTGAGCATGAATATGATTGGATCATGTTTATTGCAATACGGTTATTCATTTAAGTCAAAGAATAGTTGTTGTTCTGTTTACATGAATAAAACCTTCTTTGGTCATACACTTAATATAAATGGTTTATTGAATCTCGATTGTAGTGATACACATATTCATAATATTGATGACAAAAGATGCAAAGTTGATAATGATAGTGCAACATACTTGTGGCACTGCCGTTTAGGTCATATTGGTGTAAAGCGCATGAAGAAACTCCATGCGGATGGACTTTTGGAATCACTTGATTATGAATCATTTGATGCTTGCGAACCATGACTCATGGGAAAGATGACTAAGACTCCGTTCTCCGGAACAATGGAGTGAGCCACTGACTTATTGGAAATAATACATACCGATGTATGCGGTCCGATGAGTGTCGAGGCTCGCGGCGGGTATCGTTATTTTCTGACCTTCACAGATGATTTAAGCAGATATGAGTATATCTACTTAACGAAACACAAGTCTGAAACGTTTGAAAAGTTTGAAGAATTTCAGAGTGAAGTGGAGAATCATCGTAACAAAAAAATAAAGTTTCTACAATCTGATCGCGGAGACAAAATATTTGAATTATGAGTTTGGCCTTTAGTTGAAACAATGTCGAATAGTTTTGCAACTCACGCCACCTGGAACACCACAGCGTAATGGTGTGTCTAAATGTCATAACCATACTTTATTAGATATGGTGAGATCTATGATGTCTCTTACCGATTTACCAGTATCATTTTGGGGTTATGCATTAGAGACAACTGCATTCACGTTAAATAGGGCACCGTCTAAAAATCCGTTGAGATGACACCGTATGAACTGTGGTTTAGCAAGAAACCTAAGCTATCATTTCTTAAAGTTTGGGGTTGCGATGCTGATGTGAAAAAGTTCCAGCCTGATAAGCTCAAACCCAAATCAGAGAAGTGCGTCTTCATAGGATACCCAAAAGAAACTGTTGGGTATACCTTCTATCATAGATCCGAAGGCAAGATCTTTGTTGCTAAAAATGGATCCTTTCTAGAGAAGGAGTTTCTCTCAAAAGAAGTGAGTGGGAGGAAAGTAGAACTTGATGAGGTAATTGTACCTTCTTCCGAATAGGAAAGTAGTTCATCAAATCAGTTCCAGTGATGCCTACACCAATTAGTGAGGAAGTTAATGATCATGATCATGAAACTTCGGATCAAGTTACTACCGAACCTCGTAGGTCAACCAGAGTACATTCCACACCAGAGTGGTACGGTAATCCTATTCTGGAGGTCATGTTACTTGACCATGATGAACCTACAAATTATGAGGAAGCGATGATGAGCCCAGATTCCGCAAAATGGCTTGAGGCCATGAAATCTGAGATGGGATCCATGTATAAAGAACAAAGTATGGACTTTGATTGACTGGCCCGATGATTGGTGAGCCATTGAGAATACATGGATCTTCAAGAGGAAGGCGGATGCTGATAGTAGTGTTACTATCTACAAAGCTCGAATTGTCGCAAAAGGTTTTCGACAAGTTCAAGGTGTTGACTACAATGAGATTTTCTCACTCGTATCGATGCTTAAAAGTCTGTCTGAATCATGTTACCAGTTGTTGCATTTTATGAAATCTGGCAAATGGATATCAAAACTACATTCCTTAATGGATTTATTAAAAAAAGAGTTGTATATGATGCAACCAGAAGGTTTTTTCAATCCTAAAGGTGTTAACAAAGTGTGCAAGCTCCAACGATCCATCTATGGACTGGTGCAAGCATCTCGGAGTTGGAATATACGCTTTGATGAGTTGATCAAAGCATATAGTTTTATACAAACTTGTGGTGAAGCCTGTATTTACAACAAAGTGAGTGGGAGCACTACAACCTTTCTGATAAGTATATGTGAATGACATATTGTTGATCGGAAATAATGTAGAATTTTCTGGAAAGCATGAAGGAGAATTTGAAAGGAGTTTTTCAAAGAAAGAATTACCCGTACAACTACTTACATATTGGGCAAGAAGATCTATAAAGATAGATCAAGACGTTTGATAAGACTTTCGATGAGTACATACCTTGATATGATTTTGAAGGAGTTCAATATGGATCACTCAAAGAAGGAGTTCTTGCCTGAGTTGTAAGGTGTGAAATTAAGTAAATACTCAAAACCCGGCCATGGCAGAAAATAGAAAGAGAATGAAAAGTCATTCCCTATGCCTCAGTCATAGGTTCTATAAAGTATGTTGTGCTATGTACCAAACCTAATGTATACCTTAGCATGATTTTGGCAAGGGAGTAAAATAGTGATCTAGGAGTAGATCACTAGACAGCGGTCAAAATTATCCTTAGAGGATTAAGGAAATATTTCTCGGTTATGGAGGTGATAAAAGAGTTCATCGTAAAGAGTTAAGTCGATGCAAGCTTTTACACCAATCTAGATGACTCTAAGTCTTGATCTGGATACATATTGAAAGTGGGAGCAATTAGCTAGAGTAGCTCCGTGCAGAGTATTGTAGACATAGAAATTTGCAAAATACATACAAATCTGAATGTTGCAGACCCGTAGACTAAATTTCTCTCACAAGCAAAACATGATCACTCTTTGGGTGTTAATCACATAGAGATGTGAACTAGATTATTGACTCTAGTAAACCCTTTGGGTATTAGTCACATGAAGATATCACATAAAGATGTGAACTATTGGTGTGAAATCACATGACGATGTGAACTAGATTATTGACTCTAGTGCAAGTGGGAGACTGAAGGAAATATGCCCTAGAGGCAATAATAAAGTTGTTATTTATATTTCCTTATATCATGATAAATGTTTATTATTCATGCTAGAATTGTATTAACCGGAAACTTAGTACATGTGTGAATACATAGACAAACAAAGTGTCCCTAGTATGCCTCTACTTGACTAGCTAGTTAATCAAAGACGGTTAAGTTTCCTAGCCATGGACATGTGTTGTCATTTGATGAATAGGATCACATCATTAGAGAATGATGTCTAGACCCATCTGTTAGCTTAGCACTATGATCGTTTAGTTTATTGTTATTGCTTTCTTGATGACTTATACATGTTCCTATGACTATGAGATTATGCAACTCCCGAATACCGGAGGAACAATTAGTGTGCTATCAAATGTCACAATGTAACCGGGTGATTATAAAGATGCTCTACAGGTGTCTCCGATGGTGTTTGTTGAGTTGGCATAGATCGAGATTAGGATTTGTCACTCCGATTGTCGGAGAGGTATCTCTGGGCCCTCTCGGTAATGCACATCACTATAAGCCTGGCAAGCAATGTGACTAATGATTTAGTTGCGGGATGATGCATTATGGAACGAGTAAAGAGACTTGCCGGTGATGAGATTGAACTAGGTATAATTATACCGACGATCGAATCTCGGGCAAGTAACATACTGATGACAAAGGGAACAACGTATGTTGTTATGCGGTTTGACCGATAAAGATCTTCGTAGAATATGTAGGAGCCAATATGAGCATCTGGGTTCAGCTATTGGTTATTGACCGGAGATATGTCTCGGTCATGTCTACATAGTTCTCGAACCCGTAGGGTCCGCACGCTTAATGTTTGATGATGATTTGTATTATGAGTTATGTGATTTGATGACCGAAGTTTGTTTGGAGTCCCGGATGTGATCACGGACATGACGAGGAGTCTTGAAATGGTTGAGAGGTAAAGATTCATATACGAAGGCTATATTCGGACATCGGAAAGGTTCCGAGTGATTCGGGCATTTTTCGGAGAACCGGGGAGTTACGAGAATAGTATTGGGCCTTATTGGGCTTTAGTGGAAAGTAGAGAAAGGCCACAAGGGGAGGCAGCGCGCCCCCCATGGGCTGGTCCGAATTGGACTAGGAGGGGGAGGTGCCCCCCTCTTTCCTTCTCCGTCTCCCTCTCCTTCCTTCTTCTCCTACTTGGACTAGGAAAGGGGGAAACCTACTCCTACTAGGAGTAGGAATCCCCCCTTTGGGCGCGCCCCTTGAGGCTGGCCCTCCTCCTCCTCCTCCTCCCTTCCTTTATATACAGGGAGGGGGCACCCCATAGACACACAAGTTGATCTTTAGCTGTGTGTGGTGCCCTCCTCCACAGTTTTCCACCTTGGTCATATTGTCGTACTGCTTAGGTGAAGCCCTGCATCGGTAACTTCATCATCACCGTCAACACGTCATCGTGCTGGCGCAACTCACCCTCGGCCTCAACTGGATCAAGAGTACGAGGGATATCACCGAGCTGAATGTGTGCAGATCGCGGAGGTGTCGTGCATTCGGTACTTGATCGGTTGGATCTCGAAGACGTTCAACTACATCAACCGCGCTACTTAACGCTTCCGCTTTCGATCTACAAGGGTACGTAGGCACACTCTCCCCTCTCGTTGCTATGCATCTCCTAGATAGATCTTGCGTGATCGTAGGAATTTTTTAAAAATACTGCGTTCCCGAATAGATTTTTAAGGAATATATAAGAATTACTGGAGCTAATAATCACCAGAGGGGGGCCACCAGGTGGGCACAACCCACATGGGCATGCCAGCCCCCCCCCCCCAGGCGCTCCCTGGTGGGTTGTGGCCTCCTCGGACCACCTCCGGTGCCCATCTTCTGGTATATAAGTCATTTTGACCTAGAAAAAATAAGAGTGGGACTTTGGGGATGAAGCGCCACCGTCTCGAGGTGGAACTTGGGCAGGAGCACATTTGCCCTCCGGAAGAGTGATTCCACCGGGGGAACTTCCCTCCCAGAGGGGGAAATCATCGTCATCATTATCACCAACAACTCTACCATCTTAGGGAGGGCAATCTCCATCGACATCTTCAACATCACCATCTCCTCTCAAACCCTAGTTCATCTCTTGTGTTCAATCTTGTTACCTGAACTCTATATTGGTACTTGTGGGTGACTAGTAGTATTGATTACATCTTGTAGTTGATTACTATATGGTTTATTTGGTGGAAGATTATATATTCAGATCCATTATGCTATTTAATACTCCTCTGATCATGTATATGTTTATCATTTGTAAGTAGTTACTTTTTTTCTTGAGGTCACGAGAGAAATCATGTTGCAAGTAATCATGTGAACTTGATATGTGAACTTGATATGTTGATAGTATGTATGTTGTTATTCCCTTAGTGGTGTCATGTGAACGTCGACTACATGACATTTCACCATATTTGGGCCTAAGGGAATGCATTGTGGAGTAGCAATTAGATGGTGGGTTGCGAGAGTGACAAAAGCTTAAACCATGGTTTATGCGCTATTTCTTAAGGGGCCGATTGGATCCAAAAGTTTAATGCTATGGTTAGAATTTATTATTAATACTTTTCTCGTAGTTGCAGATGCTTGCAGGAGGGTTAATAATAAGTAGGAGGTTTGTTCAAGAAAGGACAACACCTAAGCACCGGTCCGCCCACATATCAAATTATCAAAGTAGCGAACACAAATCAAACCAACATGATGAAAGTGACTAGATGAAATTCCCGTGTACCCTCAAGAATGCTTTGCTTATCATAAGAGACCATTTTGGCATGTCCTTTGACTCAAAAGGATTGGGATACCTTGCTGCACTTTTGTTACTATTATTATTACTTGCTCGTTACAAATTATCTTTCTATCAAACTACTCGCTACTTACAATTTCAGCACTTGCAGACAATACCTTACCGGAAACTACTTGTCATTTCCTTCTGCTCCTTGTTGGGTTCGACACTCTTACTTATCGAAAAGAGCAAAAATTGATCCCCTATACTTGTGGGTCATCAAGGCTATATTCTGGCGCCGTTTCCAGGGAGTGAAGTGCCTTTGGTAAGTGGAATTTGGTAAGGGAACATTTATATAGTGTGCTGAAATTTATTGTCACTTATTACTATAGAAAACAATCCTTTGAGGAGTTTGTTTGGGGAATCTTCACCTTGCCCGGAACCACAATTGGATACCCCTCAACCTACTGCACCTACTGAAAATATTGAATATGAAATTCATTCGGTTATGATAGAACAACTGCTAGCTAATCCTTATGCAGGAGATGGAACCGAACATCCTGATGTGCACTTGATATATGTGGAACAAGTTTGCGGATTGTTTAAGCTTGCAGGTTTAGCCAGGGATGAAGTGATGAAAAAGGTTTTCCCTTTATCTTTGAAGGGAAAAGCATTGGCATGGTATAGGCTATGTGATAATATTGGATCATGGAATTGGAATCGTTTGAAATTCGAGTTCCACCAAAAAAATTATCCTATGTACCTAGTTCATCATGATCGGAATTATATATATAATTTTTGGCCTAAAAAAGTATCGCTCTAGCTTGGGGGAGGCTTAAGTCAATGTTATATTCATGCCCCAATCATGAGCTCTCAAGATAAATTATTATCCAGAAGTTTTATGCTCGGCTTTCTCGTAATGATCAAACCATGCTTGATACTTCTTGTGCTGGTTCATTTATGAAGAGGACTATTGAATTCTGGTCGGATCTTTTGGAAAGAACTAAACGCAACTCTAAAGATTGGGAACTCAACGAAGGTAAAGAGTCAGGTATTAAACTTAAGTATGATTGTGTTAAATCTTTTATGGATACCGATGCTTTCAAAAGTTTAGCACTAAATATGGACTTGACTCTGAGATAGTAGCCTCCTTTTATGAATCATTTGCTACTCATGTTGAACTCCCTAAGGAGAAGTTGTTTAAATATCACCTACCTATTAAAGAAGAAACTAAGAACCAATACCAGTTAAAGAAGAAACTATACTTTATAATGTTGATCTAGTTGTTCCTTCTGCTTATATTGAGAAACCACCTTTCCCTATTAGGATTAAGGAACATGCTAAAGTTTCAACTGTGGTTAACAAAAGCTATATTAGAACACTTAAACCTGATGAACAAATTAAAGTTGAACCTAGTATTGCTATGGTTAAAGATCACCTGGAGGAAGATATGGATGGTCATGTTATTTACTTATGTGAAGAAGGTTCTAGAATTGCTAAACCTGATAAAAGAGATAAACATAGACCTCTTGTTGGCATGCCTGTTATTTCAGTTAAAATAGGAGATCACTGTTATCATGGTTTATGTGACATGGGTGCTAGTGTGAGTGCGATTCCTTACACTTTATGAAGAAATCATGAAAGACATAGCACCTGCTGAAATAAGAGAAATAGATGTTACTATTAAACTTGCTAATAGAGACACCATATCACCAATTGGGATTATTAGAGATGTTGAAGTCTTGTCTGGGAAAATAAAATACCCTATTGATTTTCTTGTACTTGGTTCCCCACAAGATGACTTTTGTCCCATTATCTTTCGTAGACCTTTCTTGAATATAGTTAATTCTAAGATAGATTGTAAGAAACAAACTGTTGGTGTTAGCTTTAGTGATGAGTCTCATGAGTTTAATTTTTCCAAGTTTAGTAGAAATCATCATGAAAAAGAATTTCCTAGTAAGGATGAATTAATTGGTCTTGCTTCTATTGCTATTCCACCTACTGATCCTTTAGAACAATATTTGCCAGACCATGAAAATGATTTACATATGCATGAAAGAAATACAATAGATAAGGTTTTCTTTGAACAACGTCCTCTGCTTAAACACAATTTGCCTATTGAAACTCTAGGAGGTCTTCCTCCACCTAAAGGTGATCCTGTGTTTGAATTAAAACAATTTCCAGACACTTTGAAATATTCTTATCTCGATGAAATCAAGATATATCATGTTATTATTAGTGTTAATATTTCAGAACATGAAGAAGAAAGATTATTGAAAGTTCTAAGGAAGCACCGGGATACTATTGGATATACTCTTAATGATTTAAAGGGCATTATCCCCACTCTATGTCAGCACAAAATTAATATGGAACCTGATGCTAAACCCATTGTTGATCACCAACGTCGGTTGAATCCAAAAATGAAGGAAGTGGTAAGAACAGAAATCTTAAAACTTCTGGAAGCAGGTATAATCTATCCTATAGATGATAGTAGATGGGTAAGTCCTGTTCATTGTGTCCCTAAGAAAGGAGGTATTACTGTTGTTCCTAATGATAAGAATGAACTTATTCCACAAAGAATTATTACAGGCTATAGAATGGTATTTGATAACAGAAAATTAAACAAAGCAACTAGAAAAGATCATTACGCCTTGCCTTTTATTGATCAAATGCTTGAAAGATTATCTAGGCACACACACTTTTGCTTCCTAGATGGATACTCTGGCTTTTCACAAATACCTGTTTCTCAACCTGATCAAGAAAAGACTACTTTTACTTGACCCTTTGGAACTTATGCTTATAGACATATGACTTTTGGTTTATGTAATGCACCTGCTACCTTTCAAAGATGTATGACTGCTATATTCTCTGACTTCTGTGAAAAGATTGTTGAGGTTTTCATGGATGGATTTTCTGTTTATTGGAAGTCCTTTGGTGATTGTTTAAGCAACCTTGAGCGAGTTTTGCAGAGATGTGGAAAAAAAATCTTATCTTGAATTGGGAGAAGTGCCACTTTATGGTTAATGAAGGCATTGTCTTGGGTCATAAAAATTACTAAAAGAGGGATTGAAGTGGACCAAGCTAAGGTTGATGCAATTGAGAAAATGCCATGTCCTAAGGACATCAAAGGTATTAGTAGTTTCCTAGATCATGCTGGTTTCTATAGGAGATTTATCAAAGACTTATCTAAAATCTCTAGGCCTCTTACTAATATTTTGCAAAAGGATATTCCTTTTGTTTTTGATGATGATCGTTTAGAAGCCTTTGAAACACTCAAGAAAGCCTTAATATCTGCACCTATTGTCCAACCACCTGATTGGAACTTGCCTTTTGAAATTATGTGTGATGCTAGTGATTATGTTGTTGGTGTTGTTCTACGACAAAGAGTTGATAAGAAACCTAATGTTATTCATTATGCTAGTAAAACTCTAGACAGTGCTCAAAGAAATTATGCTAATACTGAAAAAGAATTCTTAGTAGTGGTGTTTGCTTGTGATAAATTTAGGTCTTATATTGTTGATTCCAAAGTAACTGTTCACACAGACCATGCCGCTATTAAATATCTTATGGAAAAGAAATATGCTAAACCTAGACTTATTCATTGGGTTCTCTTGTTACAAGAATTTGATTTACATATCATTGATAGAAAAGGAGTTGAGAACCCCGTAGCTGGTAATTTGTCTAGGCTTGAAAATGTGCTTGATGACCCACTACCTATTGATGATAGTTTTCCTGATGAGTAGTTAGCTGCAATAAATGTTGCTAATAGTACTCCTTGGTATGCTAACTATGGTAATTACATTGTTGCTAAATATTTACCACCTAGCTTTACTTACCAGCAAAAGAAAAAATCTTCTATGATTTAAGACATTACTTTTGGGATGACCCACATCTTTATAAAGAAGGAGTAGATGGTATTATTAGACATTGTGTACCTTAGCATGAATAGGGAAAAATCCTACGGAATGTCACTCTAAGGCTTATGGAGGGTATCATGCTGGAGATAGAACTGCTCACAAGGTATTGCAATCTTGATTTTATTGGCCTACTCTCTCCAAGGATGCTTGTAAGTTTGTCTCTTCTTGTGATGAATGTCAAAGAATAGGTAATATCGGTAAGCGTCAAGAAATGCTTATGAATTATTCACTTGTTGTTGAACCATTTGATGTTTGGGGATTTGATTACATGGGACCTTTTCCTTCCTCTAATGGCTATACACATATTTTGGTTGTTGTTGATTATGTTACTAAATGGGTAGAACCCATTCCGACTAGTAGTGTTGATCACAACACCTCTATTAAAATGCTTAAGGAAGTTATTTTCCCAAGGTTTGGAGTCCCTAGATATTTAATGACTGATGGTGGTTCACACTTTATTCGTGGTGCTTTTCGTTAGATGCTTGCTAAGTATGATGTTAGCCATAGAATTGCATCACCCTATCATCCTCAATCTAGTGGTCAAGTTGAACTTAGCAATAAAGAAATAAAATTAATTTTGCAAAAGACTGTCAATAGGTCCAGGAAGAATTGGTCTAAGAAATTAGATGATGCACTTTGGGCTTATAGAACAACATATAAAAATGCTATGGGTATGTCTCCTTATAAAATGGTTTATGGAAAAGCTTGTCATTTGCCTCTTGAGTTAGAACACAAAGCATATTGGGCAGTTAAAGAACTCAATTATGATTTCAAACTTGCTGGTGAAAAGAGGTTATTTGATATAAGCTCCTTAGATGAATGGAGAACCCAAGCTTATGAGAATGCAAAGTTATTCAAAGAAAAAGTTAAAAGATGGCATGACAAAAGAATTCAAAGTTTAAAGTTGGAGAATATGTTCTTTTGTATAACTCTCGTTTTAGATTTTTTTGCAGGAAAGCTCCTCTCGAAATGGGAAGGCCCGTACATCATCGAGGAGGTTTACCGGTCCGGAGCCATCAAAATAAATAACTCCGAAGATACTAACCCGAAGGTTGTCAATGGGCAATGAATAAAGCATTATATCTTAGGTACGCCTATCAAAGTTGAAAGTAATATTATCCAAACTTTGACACCGGAAGAACACATAAAAGGGTCCTTCCAAAACACTCCAGAATCGTGAAAATAAAGAGGTAAGTGATACGGTAAGTAAACGGACTCCGAAAAATCCGCAAAAATATTTTTTATCAGTTTTGGAATATTTTAAAATTTTGCAAATAAAGAAACTTCCAGGAAGTGTCCCCTGGTGGGCACAAGACACCAAGGCGCGCCAGGCTTGCCTGGCGCGCCCAGGTGGGTTGTGCCCACCTAGGACACCTCCGGTACTTCTTTTTTCTACCATATTCTTGTCCTCCAAGATAAAAAATTCTATATATACTTCCTGAACTTGTTGATCACCGTATCACGGAGAAATCCTTTGTTCTCTTTTCTTGCTATTTTCTGACAGATTCAACTAGACCAACATCATATCTTCCTCACCCTTCAACAATGGAGAAGGAGACATAAGGTTGGTCCAGGAAGATCTAAGGAGGGATGAAGCTGAAGAGGTCGCCATGGAGGAAGAGGAGGAAGGTCCCTTTGGGATTCACCCTCTGGCCTTCGAGAGGGGTACACTGGCTGGCATCTCTACTCATCCTGACCCTCATGTAGCCATCGGATCACCGAACAATCAAGTGAGCCTAGAAGTGTAGGAAGAGCTCCCACCGAGGAGGCCCTTACACAGGTTACATCATAATGATTTTCATAATTTGATTCACAATTATGGGTTCGAGAATACTCCTCGTAGGCACATGCCGTCCAACTGGGACATATCCCGACCAAGAGAAAACAAGGCAGGAACAACACCTTGGGGCCCTGAGAATAAACACATAATGGCTGAGGTGAAGTAAAACAGTGAATTAATTCATCAAGCCCGTCGGGAGATTCAAGGTTTGAGGGATCTACTCATGGTTATATTGGAGAATACTTCTTCATCACCACCATCATCTTCTTCACCACCAAAAGAAAATTGAGTATCGGGTATGGGCACTCCCCTTGGCTTCCGCCAAGCTAGGGGGAGGTGCCCCGGTATCGTATCATCCCACTATCTTTTTGCTTTTACTTATTTTAGTTTGATCATTTGCTTTTAGATGAAATAAAGTTTAGTTCGATCCTTTCTTCTTTGAGAGTTTTCTTAGTGATCTATCCTTATAATCGTTTGCAAGTTATATAATAAAGTTAGTTAGACTTTTTGCTTTCTTTAATTTCATGTTGCAAATAAAGAAAAGAAACAAAGAAAGAAAAAGAGAAATGAAATAAATCAATAAGATTATATACTAATCCTATGGTAGGTGATGGCACCACATAAGGAAAAGTATAAGTAGAAAATTTTATTAGAGATTGACAAACATAGCATTAGTCAATGATGCAACTCATGAAAGAATTAATAAGGGAAGGGAAGATTCACATATAGATATAGTATCCTAGAAATCTTTTGTGATTGTGAGCCCTCATCAAAATATTATATGCCAAAATTGTTGATGCTGGACAAGGAAGACAACTTAATGGTTTATGTTTGTTTATATTCACATAGAAGTCATATGTCATAGATCCTTTAACATGTGGTGCTTGCCCCTATCTTTGCTATCCAAAAATTCCGTACTAAGTAGAGATACTACTTGTGCATCCAAAAACCCTTAAACCCAAATCTTTTTCAAGTGTCCACCATACCTACCTAGGGCTTGAGCAAGATCCCTCAAGTAAGTTGTCATCGGTGCAAAAAGGCAATAAAAAGTGCTTCTGAAAGTGTGAGATCATTTAGTGTAAGAGAAAATTGAGCGTTGTACGAACTTGGATGACAAAGAATAAAAGTGATAGAACACATAATAAAGGTTGTCATCTTAAGGGGCAATACAACGTGATATTCTCTTGCACTAAGGGATTGAGCATACAAACTAATAAGCGCATGGCAACCTCTGCTTCCCTCTGCGAAGGGCCTATCTTTTACTTTTATGCAAACAGTCAAAGTTTTTCTCTCTATTCCTTTTATTTTTCTCCTTTGGCAAGCATCATGTGGTGAGGAAAGATCTAGGCACATATATCCAGTTGAATATAGATAGCATGAGTTATTATTGTTGACATCACCCTTGAGGTGAGTACGTTGGGAGGCGAAACTATAAGCCCCTATCTTTCTATGTGTCCGGTTGAAACGTTTTGCTCATGGGTACGAGGTGAGTGTTAGCAATCATAGAAGACTATATGATGGTTGAGTATGTGGACTTGCCTAAAGGCTCCGACACGTGACCCTTCCTGAAAAGATGATGAATTGTAGTTGCAAAGTTCACTGAGAACATAGTTTGCTGGTTTCTAGTAGAGTTTTTGCTTTATACTTTGATTGTGTGATGAACTATTACTTATTCATGACAAGTATATGATAAAAGTTCTATGATAAAAGTCCTATGTTTAATTTTTTTGCTGTTATAATAATCAACATGGTGCTTCTATGTCCGCATTTTGTTTTTACCGACACCTCTCTCTCAAAGCATGTGGACATGTTTTTTCGATTTCAGTTTTCGCTTGAGGACAAGCGAGCTCTAAGCTTGGGGGAGTTGATACGTCCATTTTGCATCATGTTTTCTTACTGCTATTTATAATATTTTTATCCATAATAATGCTTTTTGGAGTAATTCTAATGCCTTTTCTCTCATAATTTGCAAGGAACACACCAAGAGGGAGAATTCTGGCAGCTGGAAGTCTGGACATGGAAAAGCTATGTGAGGCCACCTATTCTGCGCAACTCCAAATGAGCTGAAACTTCATAGGGATTTTTATGGAATATATAAGAATTACCGGAGCCAATAAACACTAGAGGGGGCCACCAGGTGGGCACAACCCACCTGGGTGCGCTAGGCCCCTCAGGCGTGCCCTGGTGGGTTGTGGACTCCTCGGCCCACCTCCGGTGCTCGTCTTCTAGTATATAAGTCATTTTTACCTAGAAAAAAATAAGAGGGATGGTACGTCTCCAACGTATCTACTTCTCCAAACACTTTTTCAATTGTTTTGGACTCTAACTTGCATGATTTGAATGGAACTAACCCGGACTGACGCTGTTTTCAACAGAACTGCCATGGTGTTATTTTTGTGCAGAAATAGAAGTTCTCGGAATGACCTGAAAATCCCTGGAGACACGTTTTGGAATTAATGAAAAATACTGGCAAAAGAATCAGCATCAGGGGGCCCACACCCTGTCCACGAGGGTGCGGGGCGCGTCCCTACCTTGTGCCCCCCTAGGACTCCACCGACCTCAACTCCAACTCCATATATTCACTTTCGAGGAGAAAAAAATCAAGGAGAAGGATTCATCGCGTTTTACGATACAGAGCCGCCGCCAAGCCCTAATCTTCCTCAGGAGGGCTGGTTTATAGTCCATTCGGGGCTCCGGAGAGGGGAATCCGTCGCCATCATCATCATCAACCATCCTCCATCACCAATTTCATGGTGCTCACCGCCGTGCGTGAGTAATCTCATCGTAGGCTTGCTGGAAGGTGATGGGTTGGATGAGATTTACCATGTAATCGAGTTAGTTTTGTTAGGGTTTGATCCCTAGTATCCATTATGTTCTAAGATTGATATTGCTATGACTTTGCTATGCTTAATGCTTGTCACTAGGGCCCGAGTGCCATGATTTCAGATCTGAACCTATTATGTTTTCACGAATATATGCGAGTTCTTGATCCTATATTGCAAGTCAATAGTCACCTACTATGTGTTATGATCCGGCAACCCCGAACTGACAAAAATCGGGACCACTCCCGGTGATGACCGTAATTTGAGGAGTTAATGTATTCACTAAGTGTTAATGCTTTGGTCTGGTACTCTATTAAAAGGAGGCCTTAATATCCCTTAGTTTCCAATAGGACCCCACTGCCACGGGAGGGTAGGACAAAATATGGCATGCAAGTTCTTCTCCATAAGCACGTATGACTATATTCGGAATACATGCCTACATTACATTGATGGACTGGAGCTAGTTCTATGTCACCCTATGTTTTAACTGTTGCATCAGGAATCACATCTGACATAATAATCCATCATTGATCCATTGCCTATGAGCTTTTCACATATTGATCTTTGCTTAGTTACTTTTCCGTTGCCACTGTTACGTTTGCTACAAAAACTACTACTGTTACTTTTGCCGCCGTTACTGTTACTTCCATACTACTTTGCTACTAAATACTTTGCTGCTGATATTAAGTCTTTCAGGTGTGATTTAATTGACAACTCAACTGCTAATACTTCAGAATATTCTTTGGCTCCCCTTGTGTCGAATCAATAAATTTGGGTTGAATACTCTACCCTCGAAAACTGTTGCGATCCCCTATAGTTGTGGGTTATCAAGACTATTTTCTGGTGCCGTTGCTGGGGAGCATAGCTCTATTCTTTGAGTCACTTGGGATTTATATTTGTTGATCACTATGAGGAACTTGAAAGATGAAAGAACCAAGATTTTCCCCTCAACTACAAGGGGAGGCAAGGGAACTGCCATCTAGCTCTGCACTTGACTGACCTTCTGTTATGAGTAAATTTGTGACACCTACACCTATTATTCATTCTGATATGTCGCATGTTATTGATGATGCCACTTCTGCTATGCATGTTGCTTATGATGAAACTACTTCTATGCTTGATAATACCGTGCCATTAGGTAAATTTCTTGATGAACAACTTGCTAGGGTTAGAGAAAATGAAATTATTGAAACAGATAATATTGATGAAAGTGGTGATGAAGATTCTCCCCCTAGATATGAATTGCCTGATGCGCCTGAGGGTTATGTTATGGATGAAGAAACTACTAGAGACCTTTTTGCTTGCAAAGATAGATATGATCTTAAGAAACTGTTAGCTAAGATGAAAGAAAAGTCTTTGAATGCTAGATTGAAATATGACCCTGCTTTTGCTACTTCACCTATCTGTATTTCTGATAAGGATTATGATTTCTCTATCGATCCTGAATTAATTACTTTGGTTGAACATGATCCTTTTTATGGCTATGAAATTGAAACTATTGTGGCACATTACTAAATTGAATGATATAGCCACCCTATTCACTCATGAGGAAAAAATTTGTTACTACTATATCCTTAAGTTATCTCCGTTCTCATTAAAGGGTGATGCTAAAACATGGTTTAATTCTCTTGCCCCCGGTTGTGTGCGTAGTCCCCAGGATATGATTTATTACTTCTCTGCTAAATATTTCCCCGCTCATAAGAAACAAGCTGCCTTAAGGGAAATATATAATTTTGTGCAAATTTAAGAAGAGAGTCTCCCACAAGCTTGCGGGAGGATTATCTGATTACTTAATGCTTTGCCTGATCATCCTCTCAAGAAAAATGAAATACTTTATATCTTTTATAATGGACTAACCGATGCTTCCAGAGACCACCTGGATAGTTGTGCTAGTTATGTTTTCAGGGAAAGAACTGTTGAGCAAGCTGAATTGCTATTGAATAATATATTGAGTAATGATAATGATTGGACAGTTCCTGCACCAACTCCAAAGCCAACTCTGAAGAAAAGGGGTATTCTATTTCTCAGTCCTAAAGATAAGCAAGAGGGAAAGAAATCTATGAAAGAAACGGGTATTAAAGCTGAAGATGTGAAGAATTTACCACCTATTGAAGAAATACATGGTATTAATAACCCAGCACATGTAGTAAAGGTAAATTCTCTCTATAGATTTGATGAAGGTTATATTCCTCGTAACAAGTCTGCTAGCCAATGCTTGGATGAGTTTGATAATTTTATTGTTAAACAAGAAAGCTTCAATGCTTATGTTGGTAGACAATTGAATCGTAATGCTTATATGGTTGAACACTTGAGTGATTATATGTCTAGAGTTAAAGGTGACCTTAAACTTATTAGTAAACATGCTTCTATGGTTACCACTGAGGTAGAACAAGTGCTTAAAGCACAAGATGATTTTCTTAATGAATTAAATAATAAGAAAAATGATAATGTTGTTAGAGTTATGACTAGAGGGGGTAAAATGACTCAGGAACCTTTGTATCCTGAGGGCCACCCTAAGAGAGTTGAGCAAGATTCTCAGAGAACTAATGTTGATGCACCTAGTCCTTCTAAGAAGAAGAAAAATAAAAACGATAGGACTTCGCATGCTTCTAGCGAACCTTTTGTTGACACCTGAGAGTCCCAATGATATTTCTATTCTGATGTTGAAACACAATCTGGCAATGAACATGAACCTAGTAATAATGATGATGTTCATGTTGATGCTCAACCTATCAATAACAATGATGTAGATATTGAACCTGTTGTTGATCTTGATAACCTGCAATCAAAGAACCAACGTTATGATAAGAGAGACTTCATTGCTAGGAAGCATGTTAAAGAAAGAGAACCATGGGTTCAGAAACCCATGCCTTTTCCTCCTAAACCATCCAAGAAAAAGTATGATGAGGATTTTGAGCGCTTTGCTGAAATGATTAGACCTATATTTTTGCGTATGCGTTTGACTGATATGCTTAAACAAATCCTTATGCTAAGTATATGAGAGATATTGTTACAAATAAAAGAAAGATAATAGAAGCTAAAATTTCAACCATGCTTGCCAATTATACTTTTAAAGGTAGAATACCAAAGAAACTAGGAGATCCTGGAGTACCAACTATACCATGCTCCATTAAAAGAAACTATGTTAAAATTGCTTTACACGATCTTGGAGCCGGTGTTAGTATTATGCCTCTCTCTTTATATCGTAGACTTGATTTGAATAAGTTGAGACCTACTGAAATATCTTTGCAAATGGCCGATAAATCAACTGCTATACATGTCGGTATCTGTGAGGATGTACCTGTTGTGGTTGCAAATGTTACTATTTTAATGGACTTTGTTATTCTTGATAATCCCGAGGACGATTGTATGTCGATTATCCTTGGTAGACCCTTTTTGAATACTGCAGGGGCTGTTATTGATTGCAACAAAGGCAATGTCACTTTTCATGTTAATGATAATGAGCATACGGTACACTTTCCGAGGAAACAACCTCAAGTCCACAGTATCAATTCTATTGGAAAATTTTCAACGATTACTATTAGAGGTTTTGAATTCCCTCTTCCTACTGTCAAGAAGAAATATGATAGTCTTATTGTTGGGGACATGCATATCCCCATTGAGGTAACCTAGTGTTATTTGAAAATTCTTCGGTTTCATGTTATTCGGAAAGAGTTTGTTAACAAGACTTGATCAACCTTGGTAGTGGATTCCTTTTGATGAGCACGAGATGGATGAAGTTAGAAAGCACAACTCTCTGTACCCTCCTTTTACTTTCTGTTATTTAGATTAAATAAAGCAAAAATAGTATTTTCTGTCTGTTTTCTGAATTATCCTTGCAATAAAAATACCCCGAAAATAAAAGTTTTCCATATGTCCTGAAAATGAAATATGATTTTTTGTAGAATATTTAAAAATTTCTGGCACTGAGAACACCCCTGGGGAGCGCCCCTGTCTCGTGGGACCCATGTGGACCCCCTCCACTAACTCCAGCACCCACTCACTTCGTCTTCCTCCAGAAAAAATCCTCCCATAGCTCAAATCCGTGCTCTAGCTCATCTTGCTGCCATTTTCGATCTCTTTGCTCAAAGCTCCACTCACAAAACTGTTTCGGGGGATTGTTCTTCGGTATGTGACTCCTCCAATGGTCCAATTAGTTTTTGTTCTAGTGCTTTATTTGTTGCAAATTTTTGCTGCCAAGGTGACCCTGTTGTTGAGCTTGCATGTCAAATTTATATGGTCAAAAGTAGTTTTAATGCATGATATAGCCTCTAGGCACTTGTGGGAGTAGTTGCTATCAATCTTGTTGAGTTTGGTTCACTTTTATTTTGACTCACTAAAATTTCAGAAATTTTTCAGAGAAAGAAAAATGCATAGGAAAACATACCAGGGTGGTTCCTCAAGGAAGCAAGAACCAAGGCTCGTGATACGTGAGCCGGACGATGAACCACCGAGGGAAGCTCAAGTGCGGCCTTGTGAATGGCTGTCAGAGGAGTTTATGGTCCAGGCAAGCATCAAGGATGAATTTGACGCGTATGTGTGTAATGCTGATCTTGAGGACTTTGTGTCAGACAAGTGCCTACAGTACCACTACCTAACTGATTCCTTTGTGAGGAGGTTTAAATTTACATCCTCGTGCAACTCTCACACTATTTTATTTGATCTTTATGATAAATCATATACCATGGACCTAGAAGATTTTAATACTACTGGTAAACTCCCGCAGTGGGGCAATGTTAGTGAACCTCACAAATCTGAATATAAAAACTTTCTTGCTAGTATTACTGTGGGGGAATCTAGGGAAATCACGCAAGCTACCATAGGGAGCATTCATTTCCATTCCATACATTATTTTGCTCTCTTTCAAGGTAGATGCATTAACGGTAAAGATGAGGCTTGTCACATGTGCGTTCCAGATCTTAGTGTCGTCAAGAGTGCGGTATTAGGTGATAAGCAATATAACTTAGGGGCCGTTGTTGCACGAAGGTTGCATCTTAACGGTACAAGTGGAGATTTGTTTGGTGGAATTTATGCAACTCGTGTAGCCAATTATCTTGGTGTACCCATACATGGAAATGATATGGAGTTGCCTCCTGCTTATCTAGATTATAGTGCTATGGTTCACCATTAGTTTCTTGAGAGGAATAAAAAGTTCCTCCAGTACCGACTAATCTTTGACAGACAACGCAATGTCCATGTTGCCCTCCCTGCTCCTACTTTCTTTAACTTTTAGGCAAGTAGGAGATTTGTTATAACCAGGGAGGAGGCGAACAAGTATGAGAGGAGGATGGAGGCAACTCGCCTCCAAGCTGCAGCTCTTCAGGTAGTAGCTGCTGCATCTCAGTACAACCCCAGCTACGACTATAGATATCCACTAGGCCAGCAGTGGCTCTAGACCAACTTAAGCCAAAAGCCTAAGCTTGGGGGAGTACATATTTCTCACCAACATTACATTCATGTTCACACACTCATTCTAGTTATCGGTGCTCATACTTTTTAATTGTACTATCCATGCTAGTTTATTTTATTTTCTGTCAGCGTTCTGGGAACGGGGGTCCCCAGACTTGCCTGCCTGCGGCCCGCGGCGTGGCTGAGCCGGCAGGTCGTACGACACATCTTCACCAACAAAGCATCCAAGACCCTCGCGAGGGGCCAAGCCTCGCCAGGCGGACAATGCAAGACCTCCTCTGGAGTGGCCTAGCTAGGAAGGCTCACGAGGAGCAGAGATATCAAGGCAAGGCGAACCTCACGAGGCTCTCGTGATGTGAGCCGTGACGATCGATGCCAGGCAGGCGCCAGTGCGCGCAGCGTCCTTGTTTCCTCTTTCATGCAAAGAGGGCAAGCGCAGCCACGGAATACCGAGGCCTCAGGCAAAGGTTGCCATTTCGGTGCAACAAGACCAAGACCATGGACTGCAAGACGGAGGTCATCGTGGAGCCCAGAGCAGCGTCACCACCAGAACTTTGTGCAGGCGAAGACTACTTTTGTCAGGATAGCTTGTACTAGCTGTCCCCCTTCAAATTAGCCCGCCATTGTTGGCTCCCTTCCCGCTTGATATTTGGGAAGAGGACCAGGGCCTCTATAAATAGGACTAGCCACCACCATAGTAAGGGAGGAGATTGGATCTGAGCTAGAGGAGAGAAAGAGAGACCTCCCCCATATACACAAGCTCACCGAGCTCAAGAACGCATCAACCTTAGGAGGCCGTTCTTCCCTTGTATGATTCATCATCAGCCCAAGAGGCAATCCACCAACACCACACTGGAGTAGGGTATTACACCACAACGGTGGCCCAAACCAGTATAAATCCCGTGTCTTTCTGTGTTGTGAGTTCGTCGAGTTCATCCGCAAGATCTTAGCGAGCTAGAGCGTAGATCGGTTGGAGGGAAGACTTCGTGTGCACCCCAGTGTTCGAACCTTAAGGGTTTGCCGGAACCCCACATCTCGACATTTAGCGCGCCAGGTAGGGGTGTGCTGGAGCTCCTCTCCATCAACCAGCGCCCTGTACCGCCGCACCGCGCTCCCATGGCAAGTGCCCCGCCACTGACCTCCATGGCCCGAGCCAGCAGCAGGGAGTCTGGGTACCGAGCCCTGGCCCCCGCTCTGCGGCGAGTGCAGTGGCCGGTCAAGTTCAGGCCAGAGATGCCGCCGCGTTACGACGGCGCGGCAGACTCGGCGCTTTTCCTGCTAGCGTACGAGGAGGTCGTCCTCGAAGCCGGAGGTGACGACAAGATCATGGCAAACTTGTTCCCCCTGGCCCTCGCCGGTGAGCCGCACGCTTGGATGCTCAACCTCCCGGGATCCATGGTGACGTCCTGGGGGGGAACTCCAAGACCTCTTCACTGTGCGCTACGCGGCACCGGCACACCATGCAGTCGCGGCACTGTTGGGCGGCTCCCAAGCACCTCCTTCAGATCGCCACGTCAAGCCTTTCTTCCGTCAGATTGGGGCCGCCTACAAGCGCCTGGGGGCTCCGCCGGGTTGGGCCGCGCCGGAAGCCGACCTCACCTTCGACTCGAAAGACCACCCGGCTCCACCGCCGGCTCAGGGATGCTTCCGATGCTCTGCACACCCACCATCTACAACGTGGCCATCACCAAGACCCTCATCGACGGCGGCGCCGGCCTCAACTTGCTCTTCGTGGAAGCTTTCAACCTTCTTCATGTGCTGCTCAAACGGCTTGGCCTCAGCAAGCCCTTCACAGGAGTGGGCGGTGGAGCTGCTCATCCCTTGGGGCAGATCCACCTCCCCTTCACCTTTGGCATGCGGGATAACTATCGCACCGAGCTGGTGGACTTTGACATTGCTCGCATCGGTCTCCCATACAATGCCATCCTCGGGTACCCGACCCTCGCTCAGTTCATGGCGGCAACTCCCCCGGCCTACAACCTCATGAAGCTGCCAGGGATCAAGGGCATCTTCACCATCTAAGGGGACGCTAAGGAGGCCGTGATGGCGCTCAGGATCGCCTTCAAGACCGCGGCAGCGGCGCAGCCAGCCAGCGCCCGTGCGCCGGAGGCCAAGGAGGCCGCGCCCACCAAGAAAAAGCAGCTGTTCACCCAAGACAAGGCGGAGACCAAGCAGGTGCCAGTCAACGAGGATGGGTCTTCAGGAGCCACCTTCACCATAGGAACCGGCCTTAACCCGGGGCAAGAAGAAGCTTTGGTGAGGTTTTTGCGCATGAACAAGGAGATATTCGCGAGGGAGCCCGATCAACTAGTAGGGGTCCCGAGAGAGGTAATCCAACATCATCTAAAGGTGTGCCCCAACGTACGCCCCGTGAAGCAGCGAGCAAGACGGCAGTCCACTGAGAAGCAGGCCTTCATCGTCCAAGAGACACGCACGCTGGAGGCGGCAGGTACAATCCGGGAAGTTCGATACCCCGAATGGCTGGCGAACCCCATCGTAGTACCGAAGAAAGGCGGGAAGGAACGGATGTGCGTCGACTTCACCAACCTAAACAAAGCCTGCCCCCAAGACCCGTTCCCCCTTCCGTGCATCGATCAAATCATCGACTCCACCGCCGAGTGCGATTTGCTGTGCTTCTTGGATGCGTTCTCTGGTTACCATCAGATCAAGATGGCGGTGGAGGATGTGGAAAAGACGGCCTTCTTGACACCATGTGGGGTGTACTTCTACACCTGCATGCCATGCGGCCTTCGCAACACGGGTGCAACCTTTCAGCGGCTAATGCACACCGCCTTGGGGCAGCATCTCGGCAGGAACACAGAGGCCTACGTTGATGACATAGTGGTCAAATCTCGCGAGGCAAGGACGTTGATTCAAGACTTGGAGGAGACCTTCAAGAGCTTGCGCCAAGTGAACTTGAGGCTTAATCCGGAAAAGTGTGTGTTTGGCGTCCCATCCGCAAGTTGCTAGGGTTTCTCATATCCCACAGAGGGATCGAGGCGAACCCGGAAAAGATCAAGGCCATCGAAGACATGAGCCCACCGCAAACCCTCAAGGAGATGCAAAAGCTGGCAGGATGGGTGACCGCATTAGGGCGTTTCATCTCTAAGATAGGCGAGTGTGCCTTGCCCTTCTTTAAGCCCATGAAGAAGAAAGGCCCCTTCGAGTGGACCCCGGAGGCCGACCAGGCCTTCCGAGACCTTAAGAAATACCTCACCAGCCCCCCGGTGATGGTGGCACCGCGGCCTCTCGAGCCTCTTTTGCTCTACCTTGCCGCCACCCCGTACTCGGCCAGCGCGGCACCGGTGGCGGTTCGGGAGGACCGTCAAGACAAGGGTAGAGCTGATGCACCACCAGGCCAGAGAGGTGCAGCAAAGCCATCAGCGGCAGAGGACATAGCTCAGCAGAGCAACATCACGGAAGCTCCTGAGGGCGGTCAGGTCTCAGGAGGCCCATCACCTCAGGATATGCCGCAATCTACGTGGGACCCGAGCCTCAGCAGTGTACCGGCCCTCGTCGAGCACCCGGTGTATTTCATCAGCACTGTACAGTGGGACGCGAGGGAACGCTACCCCATGCCGTAGAAGCTCCTACTCGCACTTTTGGTGGCCTCACACAAGTTGCGACACTACTTCCAGGGGCACCCCATCAAGGTCGTCTTGCATTACCCGTTGGAGAGGATACTCAGGAGCCGAAACTCAGCCGGAAGGGTCACTGAATGGAACATCAAGCTGCAAGCATTTCAGGTGGAGTTTAGCACCACCAGAGTCATCAAGGTAGCCGCGCTCGCCGATTTTGTGGCAGAATGGACAGATGCCCCGACTCTTGAGGAAGGAGAAGACTGTTCCACCTCCCCAGGAAGCGAGGCGCCAGACGGCTGGGTCATGTATTTTGATGGCGCCTTTGCGCACCAGGGCGTGGGGCCTGGAGCGGTGCTCATCTCGCCCACTCAGGACAAGCTTTGCTACGCTGCGCAACTCCACTTTCAGCACGGCGAGAAGGTCTCCAACAATATCGTGGAATACGAGGGCCTCATAGCCGGCCTGAAGGCTGCGGCGGCTATGGGGGTGAGGCGCCTTACCGTTAAGGGCAACTCACAGCTCCTCGTCAACTTCTCGAACAAAGTGTACGAGCCAAAGGACGAGCACATGGAGGCCTACCTTGCTGAGGTGCGCAAAATGGAAAAGCAGTTCGCAGGCTTGGAGCTGTAGCACGTGCCCCGAGGCACCAACAAGGAAGCCGACGACATCGCCAAGAGAGCATCCAAGCGGCAACTGCAAGAGCCAGGCGTCTTCGAAGAGCGGCTCTTCAAGCCGTCGGCTATGCCGCCTCTTTCAAGCATGACTCAGCCTCGAGAGGAGCTCCCTCAGCTCCCGGCCTCGAGAGCCCTAGATTGCGGCCCAACCTTAGGAGCTTGGCTGCTCTTGGCGCTCGATCCCCAGGAGGAGTGCTGGACCAAGGAGTTCAGGGAGTACCTGATGCACGGGACACCGCCGGAGAAAGAAGAGGACGCGGAGCGCGTGTCCCGACAGGCCATGGCATACATACTACATTCAAGACAGTGAGTTGTACAGGAAACGACTGAATGACGTCACGCTGCGCTGCATCTCTAGTGAACAAGGGAGGGAGCTTCTAACTGACATACACAGCGGGGACTGTGGACATCACTCGTCATCACAGACCCTTGTCGACAAGGCCTTCCGCAGTGGGTTCTATTGGCATACAACACTCAACGATGCAGCTGAGCTGGTGAAGTCCTGCGAAGCTTGACAATTCCATGCCAAGCAAATCCACTAGCCTGCTCAGGGCCTCCAAACCATCCCGCTCACGTGGTCGTTCGCTGTCTGGGGGCTGGACATCCTAGGCCCGTTCCCACGAGCGCTAGGGGGCTACCGCTATCTCTACGTCGCCATCGATAAGTTCACCAAGTGGGCAGAGGTAGAAGCCGTCAGAACCATTCCAGCCGGCTCTGCTGTCAAGTTCATCAAGGGCCTCGTGAGCCGCTTCGGGGTCCCTAACCGCACTATCACAGATAACGGCGCTCAGTTTACTAGTAACCTCTTTAAAACCTATTGTGCTAACCTTGGAACGCAGATCTGCTATGCTTTGGTAGCCCACCCCAGGAGTAATGGTCAGGCCGAGCGTGCCAATGCTGAGGTCCTGAGGGGCCTCAAGACCAGGACCTTCAAGAAGAAGCTGGAGGCCTACGGCAGGGGCTGGCATGACGAGCTCCAGTCCGTGCTGTGGTCCATCCGCACCACCACTACCAAGCCAACGGGCGAGACTCTGTTCTTCCTCGTCTACAGAGCAGAAGCAGTCCTCCCTCACGAGGTCAGGCATCGCTCCACGCGGGTCCTGGCGTTCGACGAAACGCAGCAGGACGCCATGCGGGGGATGGATCTCGTGCTGGGGGAGGAACGTCGTCGTGAAGCTGCATTACGGGCGGCAAGGTACCAGCAAGCGCTGCGGTGCTACCACTGTCGCAACATTCGCTCCAGGACTCTCGAGACGGGTGACCTGGTCCTGAGGCGGGTCCTCTCCAGGGAAGGCTTGCACAAGCTCTCACCCATGTGGGAGGGCCCGTTCAGGGTCGTCCACATCTCCAGGCCTGGCGCCATGCGCTTGGAGATGCAAGAGGGGACACCTATCCAAAACACCTAGAACATCCAGCACCTCCGGAAGTTCTACCCATGAGGCAAGGCCTAGAGCCTGTGAAGCAAGGCCCAGAGCCTGTGAGGCAAGGCCCAAAGCCTATGAGGCAAGGCCTAGTGCCTGTGAAGCAAGGCCCAGAGCCTGTGAGGCAAGGCCCAAAGCCTGTGAAGCAAGGCTCAGTGCCTGAGAAGCAAGGCCCAGCGCCTGTGAATCAAGGCCCAGTGCCTGAGAAGCAAGGCCCAGAGCCTGTGAAGCAAGGCCCGGTGCCTGTGAAGAATCGCCGCCCGTGACACTCTCACGTAATAATGAGTTGGGGCTGTACACGCCCCAGAGTCTTAGGAGTGCCGGCCTCAGGCCCTGGGGCTCCCTCCCACGCCTACTGGACAGCACTTAGCTCCGCGCTGGTGAGAATACTTGAAGACTAGATTAGGTGCCGGACACGGCTTTTCATTTGCTTTCCGTAGTTGGCTTGCTTTTCCTTAATCGAGTTTGCATTTGGCGTTCCTTGCTGATTTGGTTCCTTCGCCTTTTACAGCGGTTTTCGGCTCTGGTTTACCCGTGATCTCTCTCTCTCTCTCTCTCTCGCATACCTCGCGAGGGGGCTGGGCAGGTGCCCTCGCGAGCTTTTCCTTCTCTCTGCCTTCTCGCGAGTCACCCTCGTTTGAGCCTAGAAGCTGGCGCAACTCTCCTAACTCCGTGCCCCTCGGGTACCGCAATGCAAAGCACCAAGTCAAGGTTCGGGTGAATGGCAAAATCCTCTAGCACACCCCCTAACAAATTCTTGCAGTTCCTGAGCAAACGCAGATATCTTGTGAAGGAAGGGGCATCCCAAACACGCCAGGTTAGGTTATCTCTACGCAAAATAACAGCATGGCATGGGAATAACACACACGTTGCATTAACCAAGAACCATAGTTCGATACACGCCCCACTGGGCCCATACTGGTTTCATTTTCTGGTGCAGGAAAAGAAAGGAAAAAACCAGACAAAGCGGTGTTTCAGCAATCCGCGGGGGCAGGCCCTTAGCGACGCCCAAGCCTAGACAGACCCCTCCTCGCGCTTCATGGAGGCGGGGCGACGAGATGACCCGTTGCCTCCTTCGAAGCAAGTGTAACGGTGCGGCAGCTGATCGTAGCCACTTCTGCTGGAGCTGTCGCAGGAGGGAGAGCCGTCGTAGCTGGAGGAGATGCGGTCACCACTGAGGGCAGGCTCGCCCTCACCCTCGTCGCGACCGTCGCCAAGGACGAGCACCTCCTCACCGTCGTTCGTCTCGGGGCAGCACCGGGCGCGGCGGCCATCTTCCCCGAACACCCTCACGTAAAGGTTCAACCCGCCATCATACTTGAAGTGGAGCGTGCACCGCCTGCCCAGGCCACGCGCGGGGGCGAACGTCTGCCAGCCGCGGGCCAGGGCTGTGTTGCCCGCGGCAGAAGTCTCGACCGCGACCCAGGAGTCCTTGCTGCAGCAACCATCAGCCTGCAACCAGAGCCCCTGGACCAGGGGCCGGCAGCTCATCGACACGGAAGCGCGGAAGCTGGAGCCAGTTGCCGGCCGGGTTTTCCGACCAAAAAACAAACTCCGGCGATGCTTCCACTGAATGGAAGCGTAGGCGGGGAGGCCTCGCCACCATCGCGCACCTCCCCCGTCAACTAGACCACCATGGTTGGGACGGTGCCCTCCGCGTGTCATGGCGGCGCCTCAACGGTGGGCCACGGCGGGGGTCACAGCGTGCTTGCATGGGCGGCCGCAACCGCGCTTGGGCACCGGGGAACCAGGGCCCTCGCGAGGGGCCTTTCCCTTCTCGACGGCAGAGAACTTCCTTTGAGGCGCCATCGGAGGCACTGCAAGCAATGGAGCAAGAAGGAGGAAGCAAGCAAGGAAGAGATGGGCAACGGGGGCTCCGCCCCTCCCCATTTATAGCAAGAGAAGGCCAACCGACGTCTCCCACGATCGCATGTAATGATGGTTTCCCTTGCATGTCACAGGGACTTGTCAAGTTGTGCAATCGTCAAGGTAGCGTGGGGAAGCGGAGACGCCCACGTCCAATCAACTGCCACACGTCAACCGTGGCCGCAGGCTTTTGGGGCCCGCGGTTCTCCGAACTTGACCCTTGGCTTCGCCGTGAAACCAAGCCCGAGCGCACCTTGGGCCCAGGGGCTACTGTCGGCATTTTGGGAACGGGGGTCCCCAGACTTGCATGCCTGCGGCCCGTGGCGTGGCTGAGCCGGCAGGCCGTACGGCCCATCTTCACCAACAAAGCATCCAAGACCCTCGCGAGGGGCTAAGCCTCGCGAGGCGGACGACGCAAGACCTCCTCTGGAGTGGCCTAGCTAGGCAGGCTCACGAGGAGCGGAGATATCAAGGCAAGGCGAACCTCACGAGGCTCTCGTGACGTGAGTCGTGACGATCGACGCCAAGTGGGTGCCAGGCAGGCGCCAGCGCGCGCAACGTCCTTGTTTCCTCTTTGGTGCAAAGGGGGCAAGCGTAGCCGTGGAGTACCGAGGCCTCAGGCAAAGGTTGCCAGTTCGGTGCAACAAGACCAAGACCATGGACTGCAAGACGGAGGTCATCGTGGAGCCCAGAGCAGTGTCACCACCAGAACTTTGTGCAGGCGAAGACTACTTTTGTCAGGATAGCTTGTACTAGTTGTGCTCCTTCAAATTAGCCCGCCATTGTTGGCTCCCTTCCCGCTTGATATTTGGGAAGAGGACCAGGGCCTCTATAAATAGGACTAGCCACCACCATAGTAAGGGAGGAGATTGGATCTGAGCTAGAGGAGAGAAAGAGAGACCTCCCCCATATACACAAGCTCACCGAGCTCAAGAACGCCTCAACCTCAGGAGGCCGTTCTTCCCTTATATGATTCGTCATCAGCCCAAGAGGCAATCCACCACCACCACACTAGAGTAGGGTATTGCACCACAATGGTGGCCCGAACTAGTATAAATCCCGTGTCTTTCTGTGTTGTGAGTTCGTCAAGTTCATCCGCAAGATCTTAGCGAGCTAGAGCGTAGATCGGTTGGAGGGAAAGACTTCGTGCACAGCCCAGTGTTCAAACCTTAAGGGTTTGCCGGATCACCACATCCCGACATTTTCTAAGACTTCTTCTTGTGTGTTTGAAAAACCTTAAGAAAAACAAAAAAAAATTAGCTGTAGCTTTTAGCTAGTTTACTTTCCATGCATGTAGTAGTAGTAGTAATTAAAAGTAAACCCAAAAAGATTTCTCGTTCTTCTTTTGGTTGTTGGGAACTTTCCTGTGTAAATAGGTTTATTTCTTTTCTTATTCTTTGGGGGTCGAGAGGAGAAGACCATGATGAAAATGTTGAGTGGCTCTCATATGCATTATTGTTGATTTAACCAAGAGCCCATATTACCTTGTCTTCTCCCTTGTATAAAATGCTTGCATGTTCCAGCTTAGTCCAATGCACGTGCACTATTATTATTATCCACACCGTTCGGTCGTGTGAGTGAAAGGCAATAATGACGATATATGATGGACTGAATGAGATGAGAGAAGCTGGTATGAACTCGATCTATCTTGTTTTTGTAAATATGATTAGTTCGTCGTTACTGATTCAGCCTATTATGAATGAAACATGTTTGCAATGACAATTAGAGATTATAGTTTCCCATGCCATGCTTAATTAGCTAGGAGTTTATAATGGTTTACCTTGCATGCCAACATGCTATTAAACTGGTTGTGATGTGGTATGATAGGGTGGTATCCTCCTTTGAATGATTCGAGTGGCTTGACTTGGCACAGATTCATGCATGCAGATGAAACAAAATCGACATAGCCTCCATGATATTTATGTTCACGGTGATTTATATCCTACTCATGCTTGCACTCATTGTTGATTAATCTTAATGCATGTTCATGACTATTGTCGCTCTCTAGTTGGTCGCTTCCTGGTTTCTTTCTAGCCTTCACTTGTACTAAGCGGGAATACTGCTTGTGCATCCACTTCCATAAACCCCAAAGTTATTCCATATGAGTCCACCATACCTTCCTATATGCGGTATTTACCTGCCATTCCAAGTAAATTTGTATGTGCCAAGCTCTAAACCTTCAAATGAAATTCTGTTTTGTATGCTCGAATAGCTCATGTATCAACTAGGGATGTCTATATCTTCCATGCTAGGTGGGTTATTCTCACGATGAGTGGACTCCGCTCATCATTCACGAGAAAATGGCCGGTAACCGGGATGCCCAGTCCCATGCCCAAATCAAATCAAAATAATTGCAAACAAAACGCCCCCAAGATTGTTTTTAGTTGGACGATGCCCGTTATTTCGGACAAGCCATGGATTGATGTTTGTTGGTGGTGGGGGAGTATAAATTTTACCATTCTGTTTGGGAACCGCCTATAATGTGTGTGGAATGGAAGATATCGAGATCTCTTGGTTGTTATGTTGACAATGAAAGTGTGCCACTCAAAATATTATTTATCTCTGTTTCAAAACTCGAGCTCTAGCACCTCTGCGAATCCCTGCTTCCCTCTGCAAAGGGCCTATCTATTTACTTTTATGTTGAGTCATCATCCTCTTATTAAAAAGCAATAGTTGGAGAGCACCATTGTCATTCGCATGCATTGCTTTTAATTTACATTGAGTATGACTGGATTTCTTTTACCATGAATTAGAATGTCTAGTCAGTCCTTGATCTTTAGGGGTGCTTTGCATTTATGTTTTGCGGTCTCAGAAAGGGCTAGCGAGATGCCATCTTTTTATATCATGTTATGATTGTTTTGAGAAAGTGTTGTCATCCGAGATTTATTATTATTGCTCGCTAGTTGATTATGCCATTGATATGAGTAAACATGAGACCTAAATGTTATTGTGAATATGGTTAGTTCATAATTTTCGCTGAAAACTTGAATGATGGCTTTACATATTTGCAACAACAAGATCAAACAGAGTTTGTAAAAGTTTTTCTTTATCACTTTCAATTTGTCAACAGAATTGCTTGAGGACAAGAAAATGTTTAAGATTGGGGGAGTTGATACGTCTCCAACCTATCTACTTTTCCAAAAACTTTTGCCCTTGTTTTGGACTCTCACTTGCATGATTTGAATGGAACTAACCCGGACTGACGCTGTTTTTAGCAGAACTACCATGGTGTTATTTTTGTGCAGAAATATAAGTTCTCTGAATGACTTGAAAATCCATGGAGACACGTTTTGGAATTAATGAAAAATACTGGCGAAAGAATCAGCATCAGGGGGCCCACACCCTGTCCACAAGGGTGCAGGGTGCCGCCCTGGGGCGCGCCCCTACCTCATGGGCCCCTTGGAACTCCATCGACCTCAACCCCAATCCATATATTCACTTTCAGGGAGAAGGATTCATCATGTTTTACGATACGAAGCCGCCGCCAAGCCCTAATTTTCCTCGAGAGGGCTGATTTGGAGTCCGTTCGGGGCTCCGGAGAGGGGAATACGTCGCCATCGTCATCATCAACCATCCTCCATCAACAATTTCATGATGCTCACCGCCGTGTGTGAGTAATCTCATCGTAGACTTGCTAGAAGATGATGGGTTGGATGAGATTTACCATGTAATCGAGTCAGTTTTGTTAGGGTTTGATCCCTAGTATCCATTATGTTCTAAGATTGATGTTGCTATGACTTTGCTATGCTTAATGCTTGTCACAAGGGCCCGAGTGCCATGATTTCAGATTTGAACCTATTATGTTTTCATGAATATATGTGAGTTCTTGATCCTATCTTGCAAGTCAATAATCACCTACTATGTGTTATGATCCGGCAACCCCGAACTGAAAAAAATCGGGACCACTCCCGGTGATGACCGTAGTTTGAGGACTTCATGTATTCACTAAGTGTTAATGCTTTAGTCCGGTACTCTATTAAAAGGAGGCCTTAATATCCCTTAGTTTCCAATAGGACCCAGCTTCCACGGGAGGGTAGGACAAAAGATGGCATGCAAGTTCTTTTCCATAAGCACGTATGACTGTATTCGAAATACATGCCTACATTACATTGATGAACTGGAGCTAGTTCTGTATCACCCTATGTTATAACTGTTGCATGAGGAATCGCATCTGACATAATTATCCATCATTGATACATTGCCTATGAGATTTTCACATATTGATCTTTGCTTAGTTACTTTTCCGTTGCCACTATGTTACGATTGCTACAAAAACTACTACTGTTACTTTTGCCACCGTTACCATTACTTCCATACTACTTTGCTACTCAATACTTTGCTGCAGATATTTAGTCTTTTAGGTGTGGTTAAATTGACAACTCAACTGCTAATACTTGAAAATATTCTTTGGCTCCCCTTGTGCCGAATCAATAAATTTGGGTTGAATACTCTACCCTCAAAACTGTTGCGATCCCCTATACTTGTGGGTTATCAAGGAGGACTTTGGGGATGAAGCACCACTGCCTCGAGGCGAAACTTGGGCAGGCGCACCTTTTGCCCTCCCACAGAGCGATTCCGCCAGGGGAACTTCCCTCCCATCTTGGGGAAATCATCGTCATCGTCATCACCAACAACTCTCCCATCTTGGGGAGGGCAATCTCCATCAACATCGTCAACAACACCATCTCCTCTCAAACCATAGTTCATCTCTTGTGTTCAATCTTGTTACCGGAACTATAGATTGGTACTTGTGGGTGACTAGTAGTGTTGATTACATCTTGTAGTTGATTACTATATGGTTTATTTGGTGGAAGATTATATGTTCAGATCCATTATGCTATTTAATACTCCTCTGATCATGAATTTTTTTATCATTTGTGAGTAGTTACTTTTGTTCTTGAGGTCACAGGAGAAATCACGTTGCAAGTAATCATGTGAACTTCATATGTGTTTGATATTTTGATAGTATGTATGTTGTTATTCCCTTAGTGGTGTCATGTGAACGTCGACTACATGATACTTCACCATATTTGGGCCTAAGGGAATGCATTTTGGAGTAGCAATTAGACAGTGGGTTGCGAGAGTGACAGAAGCTTAAACCCTAGTTTATGCGATATTTCGTAAGGGACCGATTGGATCCAAAAGTTTAATGCTATGGTTAGAATTTATTCTTAATACTATTCTTGTAGTTGTGGATGCTTGCAGGAGGGTTAATCATAAGTAGGAGGTTTGTTCAAGTAAGAATAACACCTAAGCACCGGTCCACCCACATATCAAATTATCAAAGTAGCGAACACAAATCAAACCAACATGATGAAAGTGACTGGATGAAATTCCCGTGTACCCTCAAGAACACTTTGCTTATCATAAGAGACCGTTTTGGCCTGTCCTTTGCCTCAAAAGGATTGGGCTACCTTTCTGCACTTTTGTTACTATTATCACCATGCATGACACAAAGTAGTACAACATTTAATATGATACGGTATCATGATATGATACCACACCCTCTCTTTCCTCATTTAATTGTGTGCCACATCATCCAAAAAGTCTAGTTGGCATGCATGATACTGCTTATAATACTCCCATTACGACTAATGCAAAGTAACATAATAGTAGTATCATATATGGCTTCATTTATTAGCTCATAGACTCATCTTGTCTTGGAAAGCGCTATGTTATAGTAACATATTATGTTACCACATCTCATTAATTACTTGCCACATAACCAGAATTTTCTTGAAGTGCGTTATGTTACTAGCTAAGTTACTCCAACTATGACTAGCCTTATGCCTCGGTGGAGGTATACATGTTGTTTCGACAAAAAGTACATGGTGGTTGTCCGGTCATTGTCCATATGCTCCTTTTGCTGCTGCTAATCTAATACTATCACTGGTTAAATGAAGAAATGCTTTTTTCTCGGGTATCCTGGTTTAGTTCCCATCCAGATAATCATGATGCTTCTGTTTGTTGGTGTACTTTTCATTAATTTTTATTTACAATTGAGATGTCACTATTAATCTTGTACCGTTGCCAAAACAAAGTAACAACACTATATCCATTTTTTATATTTTTGCAAACAACAATGTGTATCTCCATAACCGGGCATGTCTTCCTCAATTTTAGTGGAACTGCAAAAAATTGGATGGCCATTGTTGTTCCGCCTCACTGTCCTCTGCCACGTGGTTCTTCCTTCCTCGAGCTTGATTATTGAGAAGAAACAGACCACGGTGAGGATTTGTCAAACTTCATAGGTACCTCACCCAAACTTGATGCCAAATGGATGATGCATCACCACGATGACCGATTGATGCTCATGGTTGCGCCTCATGGTTGCAACGGCTGGTGAAGCTGATTGATTTTCAATGAAAAACAAGTTGTCTTCCATCAGTGCTCTTTGCTTGTTACCTACAAAGATGATATCCTTCATCAGTTCACCTTGGTTGCGTTGGAGACACAGTCGTCTTTCATGTTGGTGCAATTTTATCACACAATTGGCTATGAACCAAATGTTTCCTCGAAGGACCGATGTTGGTACTAAGAGCATAAGTTTTGTATTGATTTCTAAGCCTTCTCACAACTTTGTCTTCAGCTCCCATGTAATTATATTTGTCCAGCTATTAACTTTGATTAAAAATGGTGTGGACTAAAAACTCGGATGGACGTAATAGCCCTCCATTTTTATTTACTCTGCATATTAGATTTGACTGAAGTCAAACTTTGTAAAGTTTGACCAAGTTTAGGCCGAACACAACAAACCATAATTATTGAGAGAGGGCAAACTGTACATACTCTCAAACCTTTCCGATAATTGAAATTAAAATTCTTTATTTCTACACATTCTCACACGTTTCCGATAATTTGGCGCATGTGTGGTTGTTCACTTAAGGGAGGGTAGTGTACCGCACGTGAAGGACAGGAAGTGCGACCAGGACGCGTGGATCGTTAGTTCATCAGAAGTAGTAGTTTTCTTCACTGGTACATTAAATAAAGAGTTTCCTTTCGTACTTACACAATTTAAAACGATTGTTATGGAGAGAATAAGAAACCCACTCCACTATATATTAGTAGTATACACGAGTACGATATGGATGTAGCTTCATTGACTTTTTTGAGGGGTAGCTTCATTGACTTTGTGCACCTGCCTTTGAGTGTATGACAGGTGGACCCAACATGTGGCTGGCCCACTTGTCATACAGCCAAAGGCAGGTGCAGTTAAGGCACCGGAGCTCAGTCCGTACTACATATGTAGCACTATATAAGCTGGAGCCTCAGCGCTTGTTCGCTAGGGTTTGCACTCTCCGCACTATTGCCGCACTACATATCGCCTTCGGCGAGGGTGGAAATCCACTACCGGTTGCACTGTTCTCTTTCATCTAGCGCCTGTGCAGGAGGGCCAGCGACCCCTTCTTCCTCGCCGTCGTACGTAGTGTGGGAAGATCCGGCCTCCCGCCGGACACCTAGCCACATCCCGACGACCCTAAGGTATAAGTTTCTTTGAAACCGTCATTGCTCTAGCTGCATGCGGATCTTTTTCGATTCTGTAGTCGAATCTATGTCTTGGTTCAAAGAGGAGAGAAGGGTGCGGTGGGGTGGAGCATGAATCTAGGATGTGGTTCAATGAGGAAAGGAGGGGGCATTATTGTAGGATATTGCTAACGCGCCACTACGATCAGACACCCTTCGACGAAACTGTGTGCGATGCAATAATCACAAATGGTGGTGTAAAAAACCCGTCAAAAAAGGTTCAAAACATTTGCGATGATGGATGCATCAAACACAGTTCGGATTTTAGTTGCGTGTGCGATGCAGGGCATACAGTTCAGTTCAATTTACTGTTTGCGATGAGGAGGAACAAAAGAAACGGGCAGCCAGATGAAGGTGTGTGCGATATACAACATACATTTCACTCGGATGAACTGTTTGTCATTAGGCAACACAAAGGAAACGGGCAGCCAGATGAAGGTGTGTGTGATGTACAGCATACGGTTCACTCGGATGAACTGTTTCTGATTAGGCAACACAAAAGAAACGGTCAGCCAGATCAAGGTGTGTGTGATATACGGCATGTGGTTCTCTCGGCCTTGTCATCAGTGTGTGACCTCGGTGGCAACCGTTTGCTCCCCACTAGCCTCTTATTGTACCATGGCAACCGTCCACCGCCTCTTCGCCTTTCCCTCTCAATTTGGAACTGCTGTCGCATGCTCTTCCTTCCTCCATTTGCCTTCACCCTTCCTTCTGCCAGTGTTTGATCATCTTCTCCATGGAGGGAACAGGCCGGAAACGACCCCGTTATTCTTGCCCCGATCTGAAAGATGACGTGGTGGAGGAACTCATTGATTGGTGCGACGTCATCACATCGGCTAGCATGGCAGGTTCATTCAAGACCATTCTCGACTCAACTAATAACATCATTACAAGCAACCCAGTGGTCCAGGAGCGGTTTGATATCCCCTATCTTCTTCGACGTGACCCTGCTGACTGGCGCAGGGACGACGGAAGCCTCACCTTGTGCAAGTTGTTGTCGCTTGATAATGATACATGTGATGTTAAGATGCCATTGCTTAGGGCAAGGCTTGGGCAGGCGCAAATGGAGATTGGATTGTTTATATTGGGTACAACTGCGAGTGGGAACTTGTGAATGTGTACACTCGTCACTGGGTTCCACTTCCAAAAATCTCAGACTGCCCAGAGGTTGAGCACACAGATGATCTACGTGAGTTCAAATACGATCATGGTGACTGTCGTCTATGAAAGATAGCAATTTTTTGAGTTCCCAACCGCTCTTGGGATTACACGAACTATGAAGTTGTTGCTATCTTCGACAAACTTGTTACCTTCCTTACTTCCACGCCTCGATGGATATTTCTCAAAAATCAATTTCTATACACGGATGAGTACTGTGATGCAATTCAATACGAGGGTCTTGTGTTTGCTGCCACCACTCGTGGCACTGTTTTTGCATGGAATCGTCATGCTTTCGGTACGTTTGTCTTCCACCGTAATTTTAATGGTTTCATCCTCATGCATGCGGGTCAGCTAGTTTCCCTTTACTAATTAACCATCTTGTGTTCCCAAGGTCCTGTTAACATTCCACCATCTATACTTCAAAAAAATTATAACCAAGGGGGAGATGACGATGGTGATGATCACAAGCATGAGGACGAGCAGGACCTATATACTTAGTGGCGACTGGCAACTTATTCCGATGGATCATGTCTTCTTGTATGTATACAGGGCACTTCTGATGTTACTAACGAAGCATGTGTTGTCTCCCATGGTCAGACTCTCCGGACCTATTCCAACATCCGTTGCAGGGTATTCGGGGTGGATACTAGTGTGCTAGCACCAACACCTTCTCCCTGGTTCAGTATTGATAGTCTTGGAGAAAACTCGCTCTTCCTTAGACAAAACTATCCAATGATGGTGAAAGGCGATCCAGCTGCTGTTGAGACAACGTTACTACCATTTATGAGAAGTAACTAGATCTATACCTTAGACATTGCTATGGTTCCCTACCTTGGCTATCACAATATGTGTCCTGATATAGGCCACTTCAGCCTGGATGATCAGTCCTATGTTGGTCTCGAGATTGACAATAGCTGGCCTTCCCAGAGAATCAATTATGGTTCAAAGCAAGCGTTTCCAACACCGAGGATTGGTTGAGCTGAAGTTCATTTCATCGCTTTGTTATTTGCTGTGTGAGAATTTTTTTACTTTACTAGAATGTTTTGGTGGAAATGATCTATAATCCAACGTGTATCCTCGTTGTCGTTGTGGGTTGATGACTTGTTGTATGTAGTCAATGGTACATTTGCATATGCGTCCATCAACTCATGCCTACTAGTGGTGTTCATATGAACAGTGCTAGTGATTTTAGTTGCAAAAATTAGATAGTGCTAGTGATTTTTAGCTGCATATTTTGACAAATCGCGGTGTTACAAGGTTGACAAATGGCAATGTTACTAGATAAACAAATGTCAATCTTTCTAGTTTGACAAATGGCAACATACCCAAAATGACAGATGCAAATCTTACCCAATTGTTTCTATGTGGTTGCACATGGGTCATGCAAAACAACCATTTGCGTTGAAGGGATGCACAAATCCTGCACTGCGAGGGAAGACCATAGATCTCACTTTGGATACGGGTGTTCTATCTAAAACGTTTGTGATCAAGAGTGGCAGAAATCCTGCTCGACACATTTTCCCTTGGCTTCCTAGGGAAGCTGTCGATTTGCATACGGGTGTTCTAACTAAAACATTTGCGATGGGTTTTTTATATTTAAATACCATTGACGTTTTTTTTCAAAAGAAAATCGGTTGATAAGTCTGTACATTAAGAGAGGGAAATGCAAGTTCGTTCAAACCATATCTTTCATTCAGTCACACTGCGAATTTATATTCATATGATCGAGAATTCGAGATACAGTATTAAACCCCAAAGAAACTATTTCCTGCGGCGGCGGAGGCGGCGTGTCGCACCGTCGTTGTCGTCCTCTGGGACGCCGATGTTGAAGTCTTCACGGCAGCACAAAATGTTTTTCACTTGTAAATCAAACATCATGTCATCGTGAAATCGACTGGCGAGGTGCGAGAGGACGGTAACTGGCGCCGTTGAGAGGTAGTGGATGATGGCAGCTTGCCATGTCGCTGAGGGGGCGCGCGCACGGGCACGGGCGCGGCGGGTGCAGCCAAACGCACGGGGGCCGGTGCCACGGTGGGTGGAGGGGCACGCACGGGCACGAGCGCTGGCGCTGGCATGTACATGAGCTCGTGCGGGCCCGTGGAGACCTCGCTGACGCCCATGGCTTCCAGCTCTGCAATAGTGCTCGGCGACCAGCCCGTCAATGCTACGGGGATGGTCGCTAGCGCGGGCGCGGGGATGGGAGCTGGGATGGGAGTGGGGGCAGCAGCCACCGCAGCCAGCTCATTCTGGGCCATGTCCATGAGGCCCCATTCCTCCTTAATTATTTTCTATCTCCTCCGGCTCGGAGTCGACTTCACCAAATTAGAAGACTAGTGGCAGATGATCATTCTGCGCCATGGCGTTGGTGGAGGTCTCCGGGAGGGAGGGGTGGGAGGCGAACAGTAAGGCCGCCCATATTAAACAGCAGCTCAGGCGCCATTAATGGAGAGGAAGGCGAGCGGCCATGGAAGACAAAGGGCTCGCTTCCCAGTGAGCCTAAGCAGCGTACAACTCACACGCTTCCCGGTGAGCCTTTCTATGCCTTGATCTCTTTGTTGTATAGTGTATGCTTTTTAGAGGTGATAGTATTGAGTAGGATAATTCTTTGAATATGCTATATCATTCAAACGGGGGCCAACTCGCTTGACCATGGCCCTTCACGGGCTGTCGGATCCATGGGCCTTCTACGTCTCGTAGGATCCATGGGCCTTCTACGTCTCGTAGGATCCATGGGCCGCCGACTCATTTTATGGGTCTTGTACGGGCCTTTAATGGGCTGTAGATGGGCCTTTAATGGAAATTGTACGTTTTATGGGCTGACCATAATGGGCCGTTAGTAGGCCGTATTTGGTGATGCTAGGAAAATGGCCCAACAGACTAACGGTCCACAAATGGGCCGACTGTAACGACGGGTTGAATTTGGCCCACAAGCAGAAAATGACAGTAACGGGCCATAAGTAACCGAATGCTGCAAATGAGCCCAAGAATAAATGGGCCCTCAAAAGGCGAAAATTTAACTTGGGCTGGAAACGGCCCAACGGAATAACGGGCCGTTAATGGGTATAAAGTGATACACTGTTCATTACGGGCCAGTTTCACCATGGGCCATTAATGGGTGTAAAGTAATACACTGTTCATTACGGGCCAGTTTTAGCACGGGCCGCTAATGGGCCAAGAGTTACAAAGGGCCTCATATGGGCCCAAAGACGTCATGGGCTATACATGGGCCAGAAGTGAAACTGGCTGGAATCATATTGGATGGCCTAGATGACGCTACTGGGCCTAATTCGGATAGGGCGTAATGGGCCTTGGGTTAGCGGGCTGTAAATGGGCTATATGTGAATAGGCCATTAACAAGCTTTCCATGGGCCGGCCCGCCAGCATTTGACCAAGTCAAACGGGCCAGCCTTTTCACAGGAATGGGCCACTGTTGGGACGTGCCACGTGTCGACGTATCATAGGCGCCTTCTGTCCAGTGAGTGGATGACATCTGTCCCAACGATGAGCCGACACGTGTTTCCTCTAGCCAATGATGATTTTACACGTGGAAAATCCCCATTGGTCGGGGCTGTTAACGGGGTTGTTTCATGAATTTCAGATGAGTTTTGGATTTACTAGAATTTAAAAACAAAGTATCTCAACATTTTGCCGGCAATCAACGGTGCCCTGGTGTTTGAAATTCATTCCATTTCTTGCATGGGACCTAAGCATGCACCCAAGGACACAAATTTGTTTTTTCAACAAATATATATGCATTAGAGCATGTGCATGTAGTTCAAATTTGAATTATGCACATAAATGCATTGAAAACTCAATTAATGCATAAAAATGTCCAAACAAACCCCGAAAAATCCAAAAATTGACACAACACTCATGCTGTTCTATGTTGACACGAGAAAATTTTGAAAGCAATAAGAGGCAATGGATATTGTTTCGTCCCTAAACGTGGGACATTCCCTACCGAAACCATCAGGCTTGTTGTGAGAAGCTTTGGTTTGTGAGAAGCATATCCCCAAACCTGCCCCAAATGGGATAAAAAATTTACCACGGCATGTTGATGCCGCTCCATGATAGCATGCCAAGTTTCATGAATTTCAGACGAGCTTTGGACTTACTAGAATTAAAAAACCAGGTATCTCAATGTTTGCGCCCGACTGACCGTGGCAGGGTGTTTGACATTCATTCCCATTTCTTGCATGGGACCTAAGCATGCAACCAAGGACAAAGATTTGAATTTTCAACCAATTTATATGCATTAGAGCATGTGCATGTAGTTCAAATTTTAATTATGCACATAAATGCATTGAAAACTCAGTTTATGTATAAAATGTCCAAACGAACCCCGAAAAATCCCAAAAATTGGCACAACACTCCTGTTGTTCTATGTTGACACAACAAAAGTTTTGAAAGTAATAAGAGGCAATGGATATCGTTTTGTACCCAAAGGTGAAAAGTTCCCTACCCAAACCATCTGGCTTGTAGTGAGAAGCTCTGGTTTGTAAGAAGCATATCCCCAAACCTGGCCCAAATGTGACAAAAAATTTACCACGGCATGTTGATACCGCTCCGTGATAGCATGCCAAGTTTCATGAATTTCAGACGAGCTTTGGATTCACTAGAATTTAAAAACTAGGTATCTCAATGTTTGCGGCCGAGTGACCGTGGCAGGGTGTTTGACATTCATTCCCATTTCTTGCATGGGACCTAAGCATGCAACCAAGGACACAAATTTGAATTTTCAACCAATTTATATGCATTAGAGCATGTGCATGTAGTTCAAATTTGAATTATGCACAAAAATGCATTGAAAACTTAGTTAATGCATAAAAATGTCCAAACGAACCGAAAAATCCCAAAAATTGACACAACACTCCTGTTGTTCTATGTTTAGACGAGAATTTTTTTTGAAAGCAATAAGGGGAAATGGATATCGTTTCGTCCCCAAAGGTGGGACATTCCCTACCGAAACCATCAGGCTTGTTGTGAGAAGGTCTGGTTTGTGAGAAGCATATCCCCAAACATGCCCCAGATGGGACAAAAAAATTGCCGCGACATGTCGATGCCGCTCCATGATAGCATGCCAAGTTTCATGAATTTCAGACGAGCTTTGGATTTACTAGAATTTAAAAACCAGGTATCTCAATGTTTGCAGCCGAGTGACCATGGCAGGGTGTTTGATATTCATTCTCATTTCTTGCATGGGACATAAGCATGCAACCAATGACACATATTTGAGTTTTCAACCAATTTATATGCATTAGAGCATGTGCATGTAGTTCAAATTTGAATGCACATAAATGCATTGAAAACTCAGTTAATGCATAAAAATGTCCAAACGAACCTCGAAAAATCCCAAAAATTGACACAACACTCCTGCTGTTCTATGTTGACACGAGAATTTTTTTCAAATCAATAAGAGGCAACAGATATCATTTCGTCCCCAAAGGTGAGACATTCCCTACCGAAACCATCAGGCTTGTTGTGAGAAGGTCTGGTTTGTGAGAAGCATATCCCCAAACCTGCCCCAAATGGGACAAAAAAATTGCCGCGGCATGTCGATGCCGCTCCATGGTAGCATGCCAAGTTTCATGAATTTCAGACGAGCTTTGGATTTACTAGAATTTAAAAACCAGGTATCTCAATGTTTGAAGCCGAGTGACCATGGCAGGGTGTTTGATATTCATTCTCATTTCTTGCATGGGACCTAAGCATGCAACCAATGACACATATTTGAGTTTTCAACCAATTTATATGCATTAGAGCATGTGCGTGTAGTTCAAATTTGAATGCACATAAATGCATTGAAAACTCAGTTAATGCATAAAAATGTCCAAACGAACCCCGAAAAATCCCAAAAATTGACACAACACTCCTGCTGTTCTATGTTGACACGAGAATTTTTTTCAAATCAATAAGAGGCAACGGATATCATTTCGTCCCCAAAGGTGGGACGTTCCCTACCGAAACCATCAGGCTTGTTGTGAGAATCATATCCCCAAACCCGCCCCAAATGGGACAAAAAAATTTACCACAGCATGTTGATGTTGCTCCATGATAGCATGTCAAGTTTCATGAATTTCATACGAGTTTTGGATTTACTTGAATTTAAAAACCAAGTATCTCAATGTTTGCGGCCGAGTGACGGTGGCAGGGTGTTTGCCATTCATTCCCATTTCTTGCATGTGACCTATGCAGGCTACCAAGGACACAAATTTGAATTTTCAACTAATTTATATGCATTAGAGCATGTGCCTGTAGTTAAAACTTGAATTATGCACATGAATGCATAGAAAATTCAGTTAATGTATAAAAATGTCCAAGTGAACCCCGAAAAATCCCCAAAATTGACACAACACCCCTGTTGTTCTATGTTAACACTAGGAACAAATTTGAAATCGAGAAGAGACAATGGATATCGTTTCATCCAGAAAGGTGGAACATTCCCTACCAAAACCATCACACTTGTTGTGAGAATCTCTGGGTTATGAGAAGCTTATACCCAAACCTGCCCCAAATGGGACAAATTTTTTACCACGGCATGTTTATGACGCTCCATGATAGCATGCCAAGTTTCATGAATTTCGGACAAATTTTGGGTTTACTCAAATTAAAAACGCAAGTACGTCGACGTTTGCCGGAGAGCCACGGTGACGTGGTGTTCGAATTTCATCCCCATTTCTTGCATGGGACATAAGCATAAACCCATCGACACATATATGATTTTACAATCCATGTTGTTGCACCGGAGCATGTGCATGTTGTTTAATTTTGAATTGTGCACCTGAAATGGCTAGAAAACCAACTTAATGTATAAAAATGTTCAAATGAACCCTGAATAATTCCAATTCTTTTACGACACACATATAGTTGCATGTTCACTGCAGATAGAAGGTCTAGCAATTCAAACACCGTCCGTTGCCATTGTGATCCCAGTATGTAATTCAAATCAAGATGGAAAATCAAGTAGATCACACACAATTTATTATCACCAACCATGTGAGATGCAACACAAAATATCCTGGTGCACCGTCGGTGTATATTATTCCTATGGCTTACGCGAGAAGGTACGTCGGCTACACTCCACAGCCGGCATCTCAAGGACACTAGGTCGTTCCCCAAATATCATTTCGCTGTGCAATCGTTGCCGGTGAAAGATGGGACGTGGACCCGCGTTGTGAGGGAAACTTCGGTGGCCCAGTCCAGCGAGAGCGCGGCCGCAGCCGCCATGCGCGTGCTGACAAGGTGCATGAGAGCGGCTGCAATCTGCGATTGGGCGGCCAAGGCATTGATACGTTGGATCCAATGTATCTACTTTTTCTCATGCTTTTCCTCTTGTTTTGGACTCTAATTTGCATGATTTGAATGAAACTAACCCCGGACTGACGGTGTTTTCAGCAAAACTACCATGGCATTGTTTTTGTGCATTAATAAAAGTTCTCAGAATGGAACGAAACTTTGCGAGGAATTTTTATATAATATATAAGAATTTCTGGAGCCAAGACCTACCGGAGAGGGGCCCCTGGGTGGGCACAACCAACCAACCAGGGCACCCCCCTCTCCTGACATGCCCAGGTGGGTTCTACCCACCTGGTGGCCCCGAAGACCTCAACCCTGACACCATAAATTCCTATTTTCGAGAAAAAAATCAGGGAGAAAGAATTCCCGTGATCCACGAGACGGAGCCGCCGCCAAGCCCTGTTCTTCCTCGGGAGGGCAGATCTGGAGTCCGTTTGGGGCTCCATAGAGGGGATCTTCATTCTTCGTCATCACCAACCCTTCTCCATCGCCAATTCCATGATGCTCCCCACCGGGAGTGAGTAATTTGTTCGTAGGGTCGCTGGTCAGTGAGGAGTTGGATGAGATTCATCATGTAATCGAGTTAGTTTTGTTAGGGCTTGATCCCAAGTATCCACTATGTTCTTAGATTGATGTTGCTATGACTTTGCTATGCTTAATGCTTGTCACTTTGGGCCCGGGTGCCATGATTTTAGATCTGAACCGTTTATGTTATCATCATTATATCCATGTTCCAGATCCGATCTTGCAAGTCATAGTCACCTACTACGTGTTATGATCCAACAACCCCGGAGTGACAACAACCGGGCCCACTCTCGGTGATGACCGTAGTTTGAGGAGTTCATGTATTCACTATGTGTTAATGCTTTGTTCCGGTTCTCTATTAAAAGGAGGCTTAATATCCCTTAGTTTCTGTAACGCCCTCGATGCGGCTATATCTCCCACGTGTCGAAGCACGACTTAGAGGCATAACCGCATTGAAAGCAATGTCGCAAGTGAGGTAATCTTCACAACAACCCATGTAATGAATAAGAAAGGAGTTACATAGTTGGCTTACAATCGCCACTTCACACAATACATGAATAAAACATTACATCATCCAGATACAAACAAGGTCCGACTACGGAACCCAAAATGAAAGAAGACTACCGCAAATGCTACACAGATCCCCGATCGTCCCAACTGGGCTCCACTACTGATCAACTAAAATGAAACAACACAATGAACATGATCTTCATCGAGCTCCTTCTTGAGCTCGGTTGCGTCACCTGCATGGTATCATCGGCACCTGCAAACTGGTTTTGGAAATAACTGTGAGTCACGGGGACTCAGCAATCTCACACCCTCGCGATCAAGACTATTTAAGATTATAGGTAGGGTAAAAGGTATGAGGTGGAGCTGCAGCAAGCGACTCGCATATATGGTGGCTAACATACGCAAAAGAGAGCGAGAAGAGAAGGCAAAGCACGTTCGATAAACTATGATCAATAAGTGATCATAGAACAATCTACGTCAAGCATAACTCCAACACCGTGTTCACTTCTCGGACTCATCCGGAAAGAGACCATCACGGCTACACACCCGGTTGATGCATTTTACTTAAGATAAGTTTCAGGTTTTCTACAATCGGACATTAACAAATTCCCATCTGTGATATGTAATGCATATGCATGATTTGGAAAGGAATGATTGAACCTGGCCTCAACTTGTAAAACCAAGAGTACCACTGGAAAGGTGAGTTGATTTTGGTTAAAATCGATATAAAGATCACCAGAATCGGATGCACAGTTTGGAAATGACAAGCAAAACAAATATGGCACCGGTCTGCAATTAACTTCACGAGACCATCTAAATGCATGAAGAACAACTTGCTACAGCACTCTAACATAGCAACAAAATACATGGCAGGTATCCACTCATGATGCTTGACAAAAGATGAACACTGAGCTGTGGCTAATTCACTCAATAGCAGGTTCAAACAAGCATGGCAAAAGTGCAAATGATAACATGTTTCAGACTTGGTGAAAATATCAACATGTCAGGAATTTATCATCAGGAAGCAATCTTTAGAGCATGAAAACTACATGCTACAGGAACATATCATGGCAAAGCAAAGCATGGCATGAAGCTACTCAAAGCATACAACAAAAGTCCCTTACTGACCATAAGCCAAAAGGGATCAGAAAATACAATTGCAACCACATGAACATAGCAATTATCGTTAACAGATTCAGACTTAGTGAAAAACTGGAGCATGGCAAAACAAATAACAAGTAGGCATGTTTACGAGCTCGATGCACTCACCACAAGGCAAGACATGACAAACTAAGCATACACCCAGCAAGTAGACATGGCATAGAAGCTAGACATGGCAAGAACAATAACATAGCATGCACGGATCAACTATAAAAAGCTCGGCAAAAGTGTTAAACATGTTAACAATCTGCCAGGAATATTTTATAGCAAAAGTAGAGCTCGATTGACTCAAGCTAGGGTGCTCCATAAATGCAAACAAAGACATGGATGGATAGAGCACCACAATATCTACAAAAATCCTTACTGATCATGCTCAAAAGATTCACGAATCACTCGGTAGCAACATGAACATATGGCATAAAAATAATGACAGGGCAGAGACTTAGAATATTTCCAAGTCCCTGAAATCAGCAACATTAAGTAAGTTACTTTGCATGCTTGTGCTAGTCACCACAGAGATCACAAAAATACATGGTATACACCTCTGTAAAGATGGCATGGCATACCTCAAAACACATGTAGAGCTCAGGATCATATCATGCACACATTAATCATGGCAAAAATGACAAAAGTGCAAATGCTGATAAGGATCTGAAACTAACATCACATAGCCCTCTTCCAACAACATTTCGGGCATCAAGATGAGCTCAAATGAAAATGATGCAATGAGATGAAATGAAGTACTCGTCGAGACGAACATTTCGATATGCTACCCGCACGAATCGGAGCCACGGTGATGAAGTTATGAAGCGATGAAAAATGCATAAAATAGTGGGATCTAGGGGACTTAGAGAAAAAAACCACAAGCGAGCGTAGCATAGCTAAAGGTCGCTTGGGGCGGAGGTTAGGGTGTATCTCACCCCGTGGGCTTAGCCCAAATGAGGAGGGGTGTGGTGGGCCGGTGGATCTGGGGCTGGCCGGCCCACAGACGCAGGAGGAGGCCCAGGGCGAAGGCGTCGTCCTCCTCGCACGCTTCTCTCAGGAAGGAGGCCATGGAGGCGACGCAAGAGACAGGGAGCGCCGGCGGCAGCAAGGATGGCCTCTCTGGCAACGACGGCGAGCGCGGAGGCCGGAAATGGACGCGGGGCAGGACGTAGAGGACGGATCCGGGTGTGGCTCTTCCGGATCCGGTCGGGAATGGTGGGAACGAGCGGAACGGCGAGCTCGAAGCTTCGGTGCCGACGAGATCCTACGGGACGGAGGCAGTGAGCGAGAGGCAAGAGAGGGAGGAGAAGAAAAGCGGGGGCAGCACAGACTCACCTGGACGGCAGCGGCGCGCTACGCGACATGACGGGGCGGTGGAGGAGCGCAGGTACGCGAGGCGCTCGACGGAGGAGCTTCGGCGAGGGCTCACCGGAGCCAGTGGCTAGCGACGAGGCCCTCAGGCGGCACATGCGATCCGGATCGGGCGGCGGGAACTCAGGCCACAGCGGGCGAGCGACAGCGGCGCGCGGGCCTGCGCGGGCCCGCGATGGGCTCCGCGGGCCACGGCAAAGTGGGCGCGGGCGAGGCTGACGTGGAGACATCTGGTTGGTTGAGGGAGGCGGCGCGGACATGTACGGCGGCGCGGGAGTTTTGTCCGTGTGCGAGGTAGAGGAAGGCTAGGGTTTTATACCGCGAATTTTGGGAGGGGAGCACATATATATAGGTAGAGGGAGCTAGGAGGCTCCAAATTGAGCACGGTTTGCGGCCACGCGATCGTGATCGAATGTCCTAGATGATAGAAGGGGTTTTGGTGGGTTTTGGGCCACTTTGGAAGGGTGTTGGGATGCAACACACACGAGGCCTTCTCGGTTCCTTGGTTAACCGTTGGGGTATCAAACGAAGTCCAAATGGCACAAAACTTGACACGCGGTCTACCGGTAGTAAACCAAGGCCGCATGACAAGTCTCGGTCCAATACAAAAACGTTTAACACCCGCACAAGAAAAGAGGTAGAAAGGGACACCGGAGGACATAGGAGCGCCGGATTGCAAAACGGACAACGGGGAAATGCTCGGATGCATGAGACGAACATGTATGCAAATGCGATGCACATGATGACATGATATGAAATGCATGACACGCAAGCAATGACAAGGCAACAACAGCGAATAACTAGAAGACACCTGGCACATCAGTCTCGGGGCGTCACAGTTTATTATATGGAGCCCGCTGCCACGGAAGGGTAGGACAAAAGATGTCATGCAAGTTCTTTTAATAAAGCACGTATGACTATTTACGGAATACATGCCTACATTATATCGATGAACTGGAGCTAGTGTCGTATCGCCCTAGGTTATAACTGTCACATGATGAATATCATCCAACAAGTCACCGATCCAATGCCTACGAACTTTTCCATATTGTTTCTACTAAGTTACTACTGCTATCATCACTACCACACTTGCTACAAAATTACTACTATCACTGTTACTGTTACTATTGCTGCTGTCACTACTATCAAAACTGTCAAACTACTTTGCTACTGATCACTTTGCTGCAGATAATTAATCTCCAGTTGTGGTTGAATTGACAACTCAGCTACTAATACCTTCAAATATTCTTTGGCTCCCCTTGTGTCGAATCTATAAATTTGGGTTGAATACTCTACCCTCGAAAACTATTGTGATCCCCTATACTTGTGGGTTATCAAGACCTTTTTCTAGCACCGTTGCCGGGCAACATAGCTATATTTGTCGAGTCACTTGGGATTATTATCATATTATCACTATGAAGAATCTGAAGGATCCTAAGACTAAGATATTTCCCTCAAGGACGAGGGAAGGTAAGGAACTGCCATCCAGTTCTGCTTTAGATTCACCTTCTGTTATGAATAAACTTGCAACACCACTGCATTCTATTAATTCCGATATGTCGCAAGTTATTGATGATGCTACTTCTACTATGAATGATGCTTATGATGATGCTAGTACCTTGCTTGATAATGATGATGTGCCACTTGGTGAATTTCTTGACAAACAAATTGCTAGAGTTATACAACATGATGTTGTTGAATCTGATGATGACCTTAAAACTAAATCTCCTGAAACACCTACTAGAACTAGCCTTCCTAGATATGAATTGCCTAAGGTACCGGAAGGTTATGTTATGAGTGAAGAAACAACTAGAGATATTCTTGCTTGCAATGATAGAGATGATCTACAGAAACTACTATGCAAGTATAAAGAAAAATCTCTGAATGCTAGAATGAAATGTGATCCTAGGTTTGCTACTTCTCATATCTTTATTGATGATAAGGATTATGAATTCTCTGTTGACCTAGAGTTAATTACTCTGGTTGAATCTGCTCCTTTCCATGGTTATGAAACTGAAACTATTGTGGCACATCTTGCTAAGTTGAATGACATAGCCACCCTTTTTGCTCATAATGAGAAAACTCACTATTACTTTATTCTCAAATTATTTACGTTCTCATCACTACAAAAAAAATACACTTCCGTGATGATATGTGTTTGTCACAGTAGGTCGCGTTTTTTTGTCATGCATGTACATCCATGACAAATTTATGACAGAATCAAGATAGTCATACCTGTGCTGTCGTAGAAGTGTTCCATGACATTACCAAAATTATCATCACAGAAGTGTCCACTTCCATGACGATAAATCGCGCGTCACAGAAGTGCTTTCGTCAAGGGTGACCGACACGTGGCACCCACTGTAACGAAACACCATTAAGCTATCGGGTCGGGTTTTGGATCCGATAACCCGTTAACAAGCCCGACCAATGGGGATTTTCCACGTGTAAAATCATCATTGGCTAGAGGAAACACGTGTCGGCTCATCGTTGGGACAGATGTCATCCACTCACTGGACAGAAGGCGCCTATGATACGTCGACACGTGGCACGGCCCAATAGTGGCCCATTCCTGTGAAAAGGCTGGCCCGTTTGACTTGGTCAAAAGCTGGCGGGCCGGCCCATGGAAAGCTTGTTAATGGCCTATTCGCATATAGCCCATTTACAGCCCGCTAACCCGAGGCCCGTTACACCCTATCCGAATTAGGCCCAGTAGCGTCATCTAGGCCATCCAATATGATTCCAGCCCGTTTTACTTCTGGCCCATGTATAGCCCATGACGTCTTAGGGCCCATATGAGGCCCTTTGTAACTCTTGGCCCATTAGCGGCCCGTGCTGAAACTGGCCCGTAATGAACAGTGTATTACTTTACACCCATTAATGGACCGTGGTGAAACTGGCCCGTAATGAACAGTGTATCACTTTATACCTATTAACGGCCCGTTATTTCGTTGGGCCGTTTCCAGCCCAAGTTAACTTTTGGCCTTCTGAGGGCCCATTTATTCTTGGGCTCATTTGCAGCATTCGGTTACTTATGGCCCGTTACTATCATTTTCTGCTTGTGGGCCAAATTCAGCCCATCGTTACAGTCGGCCCGTTTCTGGACTGTTAGTCTGTTGGGCCATTTTCCTAGCATCACCAAATACGGCCTACTAACGGCCCGTTATGGTCAGCCCATGAAACGTACGATTTCCATTAAAGGCCCGTCTACGGCCCATTAAAGGCCCGTACAAGACCCATAAATGAGTCGGCGGCCCATGGATCATATGAGACATAGAAGGCCCATGGATCCTACGAGATGTAGAAGGCCCATGGACCCGACGGCCCGTGAAGGGCCATGGTCAAGCGAGTTGGCCCCCGTTTGAACGATATAGCATATTCAAAGAATTATCCTACTCAATACTATCACCTCTAAAAAGCATACACTATACAACAAAGAGATCAAGGCATAAAGAAATTACAGCCGATGATACCCACTGGGCATTATGGTTCGGCACAGGTGATAATAAAGCATACACAAACAGCAAATTACATACACTGGGCAAATACAGCTCATACATCATGGACGCGCATCAACTTAACTCCATTTGAACTATAATCTCTTCAGAAAATAGGATTGGCCGGATTCAGATAGCACAAATTTTAGTCTGCAAAATCTCCAATTCCTTCATGGTTACCTCAGTGTCTTGTATCATTTTTTTGACTCCTGCATCTAATACCTGCATGTCTAGTCTCAACTTGTTGATTATACGTTGACAATCGTGTACATGTTGTCTTGCCACCTCTAGTTGATGCTCGAGAACATCATCACATTCCAATTCCAATCCATAATCATTCGGTAACGACCATGCTGCACTTCTCGCAGATCTTTGTGTTGATGTCACTTCATCCTGAAATTTTCTGTAAGTACACATGACTAGGGCAAATATATAGTTACAACAGTGATGCGAACAAGACACTATTTTGTACTACATGGCAAAACAGGACTAACAATAATGTTACACGTTACTTTAAAAAAAATGTTACACGTCATGAAGCATAAGAAGGTGATATTTTAAAAATTATAAAAAAGATAGTCTGTGCAGTCTGCATACAGAAATCCCTCTTAGCTCACCAGAGGAGCATGATGTTGGGGCCCAATCGAAAACACAGACAAGTTACAAATTTAGACAACACGTTGCATATAACTAAGCAAGCGGTTGGCCATTCTGTGCCTCAATTAAAGTCTTAGGGAGCATAATGAACAACAGAGGGTTTCATACAAACATACTACAACAGGCAAAACTATGCAATCATTAGCGTAGTATAAACTAGATTGTGAGCCTCATGCAATAATAGTTAGTTAATAGAATTCAAAGCTTCAGGCACACTTCGGCAGAGTAATTAAATGGTAAGGCCTTTAATTATGTCAACTAATAGTGATACAAGTACCGAACATCAGGCATGATTATTTGGGCATCTCATTAAATGAGGACAAATAAAGCAATTGAAAAGTGAAAATTAACTATGCCTGAAACAAACAAGGAATTGAACTGTTGAGTTGCATACAGTGATTTACCTTAGCAGGTTGAAGAGGCTCAGCACAGCTCCTACTTCTCTTGCAAGGCTCCTTCCTAACATCTTGTACTTGGAAATCCTCAATCTTATCTTCATTGCACCCCCTCTGCAAGGTGACACAAACTAGTTACTCGCCTCCTTGGAAGATAAATATGCATACTTTCCAGTCTGTGAACACAAAAGAATGAGATTATAACAAAACAACACCACATAATGAAACATGCCGCATATCTTGCACTTGCACATAATGAAATGAGCATTTACTATGTCTGCACTATGTAAAAACTAGGCATACCTTTGAACTGGATCTCCAGGTACTCTTGGAGAGCCTACTGTAGTGTACAACCAAACCTTTATGTCACCTATGAGTTAGACAAGGCCCCACTACAGCAGCCCTTAGTGTTTAAATCGTTGACAAGCTCTGTTAGAGTGTTAGGTCAAGAACAGCAAGTAATCAAAGCAAATTGTCCTAGGATGGCTGGCTGTTGCAAACAAGCAATTGAACAGATGTGTGAGCAAATCTTACATATCAAGAAAAGAAGCAAAGAAGGAGGCTTAAAGACCATCACTTGACTGACCAGATTTAAGGGGCATTTAAACATCATGTGTAATGTATGAACTAACATAAACATTGCATATTCCTGATTCTACAATGGAATGCACATGTATTAGGTTATGCCATGTATGATGATGCCTAAATGTACAGATAGCAGGCAGGAGTGATTCATCATTGCACGCACAATTGAATTGCAGGTTAAGGGCCAGTTCGATTCTGCCTTTTCAGGGCATATTGTCCAAATAAGCCATAAAAGAGGTAAAGAAGTCATTTTTGAGTTACGGGCTTGGGTTTAACTAATTTCGCTTTGGAGGGGGGTGTTTCGGGTAGAACCTCACTAAAAATTGAAGGGAAGGGGAATAGTGAAATGACTCTGTTGTCTGCCTATATTACACTCAAAATGCAACTGCTGACGCCCGTGTCACACCTGACCCTCAAGTAAAAACAAACACACAAGCATTCATTGCCCTGCCCGCTTGCATCTCCTCTCCCCTTTCCCTCTACCTCGATCCCCTACCTGCAGCACTAGGGTTCCTACAGCGAGCCGTCGCCACTGGTCCCATCTGGCCTGGTCCTTGATGATGCTATGTCCAGCTAGGCTACATGGTCGGCGGTTAGGGGCAAATCTCCCTGGCTGCTCCTCCCTCTGGCGCCGCCCCTCATTCTCATGGTCTCCAGCAGCTGCTCCACTATGGTTCATCCAACACACTACTCTAGCGGGCGCTGCACAGCTACAGCTGATGCCACACTACGGCAGAAGGCACCTTATTCCCCCTCCCCTCCTCCCAGACCATGGCCTTGAGGTGTTGTTGAAGGATGAGCTCATCCAACAAGGTGAGGATCTCCTCTGATTTTTTGCCAAATTTTCATTCTGATCCACTATACGATGAATTGCTATGAGCTGCTTCTACTGTATGATGAGTTGCTATGAGCTGCTGCTGCTATATGATGAATTGCTATGAGTTGCTGCTGCTGCTGCTATATGATGAGTTGATACAAGCTGCTCCTGCTGCTGCTATATGATGAATTGCTATGAGTTGCTCCTATTGTTGTTATATGATGAATTGCTAGAGCTGCTCCTGATGCTACTATATGATGAATTGCTATGAGCTGCTGCTGGTATATGATGAGGTTCTATGAGCTGCTGCTGCTGCTATATGATGGATTGCTATGAGTTGCTGCTGCTGCTATATGATGAGTTGATACAAGCTGCTCCTGTTGCTGCTATATGATGAATTGCTATGAGCTGCTCCTGTTGTTGTTATACGTTGAATTGCTATGAGCTGCTCCTGCTGCTGCTATATGATGAATTGCTATGAGCTGCTGCTGGTATATGATGAATTGCAGAATGCTGCTGGTATATGATGAATTGCAGACTGCTGCTGCTGTATGATGAGTTGCTATGAGCTGCTGCTGCTATACGATGCTTTCAGGTGGTGCTGCTATACGATAATAACCAGCCACTTGGACCATCGAATTTCAATAAATAATTGTTCTTCATTTAAATGTGGGTCATGCATTCTTCGTTTAAATTAGGCAATGGGATCTCTATGGAAAACATTGACCAAAGTAGATTGTGCCAAGTAGATGGTATCTTTGTATTTGCATTTTGAGCACATAATGATGGTTTGTTTTCCTATCATATTAATTACTGCACTAGGTTCAATTTGTGATGTTTGAAAGTCAAATTAATTTCCATATGGGCAGCAAAATGAAAAATATATAATGCAATCTAGACTTTCCACTGACCATACCAAAGATAAGCTGAAAACGCAATGAAAAGAACTGGTTGGCTTATTACATGGAGCTTATATTCACAGGTGCTTATTTTCTTAGGATAACTCGTAATAATTGTCCCTAAGAAACTTGGCTAATAGAACTGGCATACAAATAACATGTTATGATGATTGCAATGAAGGAGTGACGTACCATAGCACACTGTATAGGCTCACCGCTGCCTCTCCTTTTTTTGCGATGTTCCATAAAATTGCCACATACATCTTGTACTTTTTCATTGTGTAACCCTATCTGCAAGTTGACACGGATAATTTCAGACATCTCTACATGATACAACATTGCATATCCCTTGCGCATATTTAAACCACCAATTAACGATTGTGTGTGTACCATAAACTAGCCATGACTCTGTATGCTGGAGTAGCAGGCACTCTAAGGGAGGCTAATGTAGTGCACTGGAATTCCTACATTCCACCTACGATTTTGTGTAATGTACTGCCCCTGTTCCTAAATATATGTCTTTGTAGAGATTCTAGTATGGACCACATACATATGTAGATAGATGCATTTTCGAGTGTAGATTCACTCATTTTGCTCCGTATGTAGCCTATAGTGGAATCTCTAGAAAGACTTATATTTAGGAACGGAGGTACGAGGTAGTATCATGTATGACATCTACATATCTAATTTAGCAGCCAGTAGTAGAAATCATTGTCTGCACATAGGGATTACTGGTCAAAAATCCTAGCAAAGCACGCTGGCAGGCATAGAACAATACAAGAGAGAGAGAGAGAGACACGCTTACAAGATCATAGCAATGCCTCAGTCCAGGATCTTGGTTGGCCAAGCTGTTAGATCCAGACGAAACATCGTCCTTGTAGTTTTTGCCAGCTGCATAACAGGTAACAGCGGCCGGTTAGTATATTTGAAGTACATCGGGCAGGTGATGCTGGACGGGTTTAAAGGTGACAAGTACCTAGGCCGTGGCGGGTGCTTGGCATCTCTCCAGACGGTGGGAACCAGGTTAGAAACGTCGAGGGTGATGACCCTGCGCTGGCTATCAGGGTCCGGTAAGGAGATCTAGAACCGTCGAGTAGGGTGTTTGTGGAGCGGCTCCGGTAGGGTGGACTACGGTGTGGGCGAAGCGGATCTGTGGCCGTGGACGAGGGCACAGGTAAAGCTGCTCCGGTGATTGGGTTAAGGATGGTGTCGACGACGCGGATCTGCGGACGTGGACGGGGCGTCAGAAGCTGCTCCGGTGGTTGGGTTAAGGATGGTGCTGACGATGCGGATCTGCGGCCATGGACGGGGCATCAGAAGCTGCTCCGGTGGTTGGATTAAGGGTGGTGTCAACGATGCAGATCTGCGGCCGTGGACGAGGCGTCAGCAGCTGCTCCGGTAGGTTGGATGAGGGTGTGAGGAAGCGGATCTGAGGCCGTGGACTTGCGAGTTGGCAAAGCGGCCCCGGTAGGGTTGAGAATGGTATAGGTGAAGCTACTCCGGTAGGGTTGACAATGGTGTCGCGAAGCGGCTCCGGTAGGTATGAGGAAGGTGTCGGCGAAGCGGCTCCGGTAGCATTGAGGAAGGCGTCGGCGAAGAGGATCAGAGGCCATCGACGGGGGCATCGGTGGGGCGGCTCCGGGGGTGTGGAAGAGGCGTCTCCGGTGGGGAGTACGAATGAGCCGCTGTAGATGCACGGCGGTTGATGAGAGTACCGGCGAAGCAGATCCAGCGCCGTGGACAAGGCCGACACTGAATGGGCTGTGGTACAGTGGTGGATGAGCAGTCTACTTGTTTCTAGGGGAGGTGGGAGGGGTAGATGCGGCCGGTGAAGCAGATCCGGCGAGGTGGACGCCGCTGGCAGTGAATGGGCTATGGTACGCCAGTGGATGAGCAGTGTAGGGTTTCGAGAGGGGAGGGGAGAAAGGGCGATGAAGTACGGATGGCGTGATGTAAGATGCTCTGGTGCTGTGGAGTTAGTCGTTTTTGCAGGAGGGGGAGAGGAAATGGGGGTGCCGTGTAGTGGGGGAACCGGAAGTTACAAAAGCAGCCCCGACCTATCATGTAGATGAGGGCGGTATTGTAACTGTTGGTCTCCGTGCACCAAGGATAAAAGGGGGATTTCACATGCTAAAGACTAAGGTGGCGGAAATTTTAGAAGGAGGCGGGAGATTTTACCGCCCGTGGGATCATTCGTATCCAGTTTCAACTAATTTTGGACCGTGCTAGCAGGAAGGTCATGCTAGACTGTGTACACGGGGCATGCGTCAGTAGTTAATAACTGGTGTGAAGTCCACCCCAGAAAAAAAGACAATAACTCGGGATGATGCGCCGATAACTTGGACGTTCACACGGGCGCGGCCAATCGTACAGGTGTAGTGGCGAGTTCACAAAAAAATGGAACAAACGCTCAGCCTATGTATTCCTCGTGTAAATAGATAATTTAGTGCCGTTGGTTATTTACTTTAAACAAAATGCATTGACGTGTTAGTGTAGAGGCGCACAAAAAGAAATGGATATTGTAGTCAGCTACTTAAAAGTGTTACCTCATATGATTGCATAGCCTCCATTTCATAAATTGCGTACCCGTTGAAGTCATATATGAATATTATATCTACTACTTCAAAATAGAAACTTAAATCATCCAAGACTAATGAACTTGAATGCAAGAGTAACAATGGTGCATGTACATGATAGCTACATTGGTTGTTTGAAGAAACATCACTGTAACTTTGGCATGCACAACTGAAAAGGTTTATTTAAATAGAAAAAAATGTGATATGTGAGTGACCAATCTTTATAGCATTGAATCGATATTGTACCTTTGGCCACGATACGAAGTAGATATTGACTTATGTTCAAAGGATGCACGTCCACGATCGCTAGATAGTGATACGTGAATGAATTGTGCAATCTCTCTCACACACATACATATCTCACGTCCCTATGGGCATCGGAATCACACACGCGCACTTCATGTATTTGTCTCCCTCCGTCAGGGTTAAATTCGTCTTTCTACCCCGTCCTACAAGTCTTTCACACAGAAACACACACGCTCTCTATGTCTAACATGCCCACCCCTTTAATTCCGCCCACCGACAGCCATTAATGTCTCAAAGTATAATAATGTCCCTCACACATATGCTATCCACCTATCCCTTAATATAGCTAGATATGTGTCACACAAACTCCTTCTCCTTACTAGCAAGATGCCCATGCGTTGCACGGAACATCAAGATGCATTTGTATGAGAAGTTTATCTTGTGGGAGAAAAGGATGAACGAGGGAATGCCTTATTTGCAAATGCGGAGAGGGGTGTGGGTATATTTTTGCAAAATTGCCATAGTTTCCTTCCTGTCCGTCGGATATAAATCGGATGGCCGATATTGCAGGATGGCAGGAACGCCATCATCACCAACTTTGTTTTTTATAAGAGTAGAGATATGTGAGTGTCACTGCCCCCCCACACACCCACACTTCCCAACACCGAAGGAGTAGGGTGACACCTCGATCTTGATACTAATCTATCGACTGGCTTCTCTCTCAAACATACACACACACACTACCCGGCACCGAAGGAGTAGATTGGCACATCGATCTTGATAGTAATCTATATACTCCTCTTTCAAAAACACACACACACACACTCGCTAGTTGTGCCTCTGTGCCTACCGCGCACACTCTCGATACGTCTTTCTCTCCCTCCCCTCCCCCCAACAATGACAGCAGAAGGGTGACAACTCGATCTGATCATAATCTGTCAATTGGTTTCTCTCTCAAACATTGTGTCTCGGTGCCTCGCTTGGTAGCCCCCTCAATATGTCGACTTCTCTCGCGCACACAGTTGTAGTGTCGATGACACTGAACCCAGTGTGCCTTGTTTTTACCGGCCTCATGTGATAGTTTTCACCCTGTTTTCTGTTAATTAACAAGGCAACCTTTTCTTTGTTACTACTAGTGAATCTGAAATCATTCGGGGCAGACATAAAATATATCACTTCAACCCAATTATCGCAGAAACTATTTTAAAAGAAATAAGCTAGCTGCTCGTGCGTTGCACGGAACATCAAGATGCATTTGTATGAGTAGTTTATCTTGTGAGAGAAAAGGTTGAACGAGGGAAGGCCTTATTTGCGAACGTGGAGAGACGTGTGGGTATATTTTTGCAAAATTGCCATAGTTTCTTTCCTATCCGTTAGATATAAATCCGTTGGCCTATATTGTAGGATGGCACGCACACCATCATCACCAACTCTGTTTTTTACTCCCTCCGTCCGAAAATACTTGTCATCAAAATGGATAAAAAGAGATGTATCTAAAACTAAAATACGTCTAGATACATTTCCTTTTATCCATTTTGATGACAAGTATTTCTGGACGGAGGGAGTATTTGTCTTTTTAGAGATTTCAACAAGTGACTATGACCGGACCTTACCAACATACCCAAAAAAGTAGTCCATAATTTTGATGTTACCCTCTTTTCTTGGCGGTGTAGTGCCATCTGGATACCTCATAAGTAAATAAAGTACTACAAGATACTAATATATGATACATGGCGCATGAGTACTAAGTATTATTAATACAGTTTTGCTAGAACTCATCTAGATGAGATATAATTTGGTCTCATTCATCTTTTATAGCCATTGGATGTGATGCTATATAAGATGCGTGTGTGCTGACATGGGTTGTATTTGTTCTTGTGCAACGAACTGACCACTGCATGTCATGTTTGATAGTCTCAAGTCATTAAAAGCATACACGCCCCACATCTCTTCTTGGTTGATTCCTCTATTTATGTCAAAAAATAAGAAACAACGTGAGAGTTAATGCACCACACCTATGCGTTTACTATTTGGTTTTCGTAAGATGACTTAATACTCACCTAGATGGAGGGAGTATTCGATTTGACAGCGGGCGGCGCAGTTCCCGATACGACTTTAATGCAGACGAGGGAGGGAGTAGCGGTTCTGGATATGTCGAACGGCCAATGCATCCACCTTCAATTAATGCATGAGGGAAGTAATGGGACGAGGTCCGGGAAAAGAGGCTGCATGATGTGAATGCAACGCAGTTTGCCCTCATTGCCCTCATATAAAGGCGCTCCTCCATTCCAATGCATCTACCACATCGTACGCACCTAAGCATTTGCCTAAGCACCTACACTAAGCACAAAAGAGCTCACTCCAGACCCATGGCGGCGATGCTCGTGAGCGGCCAGCGGCTGCGCCAGATGGTCCACGACACCGGCCTACGACATGGCGCCGAGGATTGTCTCCAGACGGTGTTGGAGACCGGTTGGTGGATGGCCGCCTTTGACGCGAACTATGACTCTTAGTTGGACCAGATGATCATTGCCACCAGCAACAAGTTCACCATCCTCAAGAAGCTCGCGGACGACATCGCCGTACTCCTCCAGCCCGCGCGCCCGGGCTCCTCATTGCCTGCCACCCTAATCGGCCTCCATGGCCGGAACCTCTTTCAAGCACTGGTGGCCCTGCGACTGCCCGCCGACGCCATGAAGAATGTCCACCTGGAGGTCGCGCTCGCCGCGAGGTTCCTCGCCCTGCAAGAATTCGTCGACCTAAACATCCACATGTACGAGCAAATCGTGTACATAAGTATCTACAAGGCTAGTGAGGACGCTAGGGCGTTGGCCTTCCTCAACCGGCTGGAAGCCTTGGATGCCTTTGCTGAGAAGCACCTCGACCTCGCCATAAAAGCCGCCGCTCCTTAGCCACTGGTCGGTGGCCCGGCACACTAAGTTGAGGAGGAGGAGGTCGTACGTCCGTGGATCCATCTTTCTTCTTGTCTTCTGTAACCACCACTGCGATCGCATCATCGTGGCCTTAATTGTTATTGTGTTGTTGCATTCTCGTTCCAGTCAATACCTACATGTGCGATCCCTTTGCTTAATTATATACATCACTGTAACTAGTACTCCATACGTCAATTTATAAGTTGTGCTTACCTTTTCCATCAACTTCGTGCAACGCGCGGGCATCTTGCTAGAAACACTAGAATATGTCTATATAATCTGTATGTGATAGTCCATTTGAAATCTCAAAAAAGACAAATATTTAGGTACAGAGGGAGTAATATATTAGGAGTATATCAAAACAATAGTGATTTCTTTCAAGTTTGTGAACAAATACTACTATTCTACTACTTTGGATCCATCACAACGCACGGGCACATTGCTGGTAAAAGGAAAAGGCCTGTCGCGTTCGCGTCGCACCCTCACATGCCCGGGAATCGAGAGTACAACACGGCCCGTCCGGCATGACACATAGCTTAGGGAAGGCGTGTTGCCTAGCATTTTCACTTTCATGTGGGACCGCCGTTGAGAAAACCTACACCCCGCCCGCCACCGGGTTGGAAAATAGAAACGAGGGGAAGATCTAGCTGTAGCACGGAAGCCAAGAAATTTGGTGTCAGACGGGGCTCGTTGATAGAGTAGGAGCATTCTGTACTAGTACTACTCCTACTAGTACCAAGTTTGTACTCCTAATACTATATTACTAGTACTACCACTATACAACTAGTAGGTACGTGCACAACACAACATCGTAGGAACAAAAAACTGGAATATCTTGTTTTGGGTGATTTATCTTTTTTCAATCAACGTAGTATGAATAATATGATGTGGGGGCATCCATGAAGCTTATGTGGCTTGGTTGCATGGCTACGGAAGGTTAGAGAAAAATAAATAGATAATGTGTTTAGAGTGCACTCCACTAAATAGATATATATACTTTGGATCCATTGCAACTGACTGGGACATCTATATCTATACCCCCTATATAGTGTGTGAAAAACTTTGAAAGTTGGTCGTTGGATTAAGCCAATCCAACGGTACAAAGATGGCAAATCCGAGCACTACTGGCCGTTGGATATCATCCACCAAATTCTGCCGCCTGTATAATCTAGAAGACTCCATGGTTGAACTTAATTCATGACTAAGGGCCTCTTTGATTCATAGGATTGCAGAAACACAGGAATAGGAAAAAAGTAGGATTTGAATGGCATGTTCATTGGATCCCTATAGGATTTGAGTTTGTTTGATTGTGTCACATGAAAAACAAAGGATTTCTTTCAAGAGGTTGGAGTGCATGTTAGAATTCCTGTGAAACGTAGTACAAATGAATCCTTAGGAAAATATTCTACATGATTCAATCCTACGAATCAAACGACCAACGTAGGAAAAATTCCTAAGGATTCTAATCCTTCAAAAATCCTATGAAAATCCTTTGAATCAAATAGACCCTAACTTTGCCACAACTAAGCTTAGGCAAAGTTATTAGTTCTTAAAAATGAGAGAAACAAGTTGGCAAGCCTATGGGAATCTTGCCACATTTTTTGTGTGTATGTCATGTGGGGCCTTAGTGTGGCTTGTCTAAGGTGTGGCTTGAACCAAACACTCACCTAAGTTAATCAAACTTGCCTAACCTTACATTCCACCAGATTTTGCCACATGTTAGAATCCAGAAAGCTCCACATGTAGAAGCATAATGCACAAAGCACCAGAATCTCATGTGTGCAATGCACGTGTACCTTACTAGTACTAGTAGTTGGTAGTAGTAAGAAACAAATTCCAGTTTTGGCATGAGCTCGTACTGCGGGAGCACCACAAGGCTTGCCGCAGGAGTTACGTTTCCCTCTCGGGGCCCACGGGACCAATCTTCAGAGGCTTATTGCCCAGCCTATGAGTCAATGACATGCGGACCTTAAATGCGGTTGGCCCACATGTCATTCTCATGGTGGTGGCGTGGTTCGTGACTCACTTGTTCGAGATGAACCAGCCGGTGGTGGCGTGGCCGTGGCGAGGGTGCCACAGCTGGGTGTCGGGGTGTTACGAGGCGTAGATGGCCACACCGGCGGGTACTACCTGTAGTACTCCCTCCGGTCCTTTTTACTCTGCATATTAGGTTTGTCCGAAGTCAATCTCATCCAACTTTGACCAAGTTTATATAAAAAATTATAGACATTCACATAACAACACCAATATCATTAGATTCATCATGGAATATATTTTCATATTATATTTATTAGATATTATAGATGCTAAAAATTTCTAATATAAATTTGGTCAAACTTAGCAAAGTTTGACTTTCGGCAAATCCAATGTGCAGAGTAAAAAGGACCGGAGGGAGTACATAAGTACTCCAGCTGAGGATTGATGCCCGAGACGAAATGTGTCACAGCCGCTGGATGAAAATTCGATGGTGCGGGAGTATGGATCGGAGCACAGTAGCGGAGCAGGCAAACCGCGTCCAATTGGGTGTGTCTGTGGTAGAAAGTTGATGGTCGCCGCAGTTTAGCTGGCCCGCATGTCATGCACACAAAGGCAGAGGAGCGGCGGGGCCGAGATGGATGAGGGGCACGTCGGGGGGATGAGGATCCCCTGACGCGAACAATCCTACCATTCAGTCACTGACATGTGGGACCCATAAGCGTGGGTCCCACCTATCAGTGAAGGAAAGGCAGGGCAAGGCAGTGATAGCCACGTCAAAGGATCCATGTCCATGTCGGGGGACGTCGTGCCGTGGCTTGGAGCAGCGTCGTGGGAATCGCGTGTGGGTGTGGCAGTGGTAGAAACAAGAAATGTGATGGTCGTTGTGGTTCAACTTCCATGGACAAGCTGTCATGTCTGCTGACACATGTATATAAAAACTAGAGTGTTTATATTTCAAGCACGTGAACAAGTATTATTCTACTACTTTGGATCCATTGCAACGCACGGGCCAGCACATTGGTAGTAGTAGTGTCCATCTCTATCTCTAGAGGCCTTCCCTTGTTCATTCTTTTCTCTGACAAGATAAACTACTCATTCAAATGCATCTTGATGTTCCGTGGAATGCACGAGGATGTTTCCTTGGGGGTCTCTCCAGTGCGGCGTGGCCGTAGTTGCAAGTTGACGCCCCATGAGATGCCGACGTTGAGGGGCACTCGGATTTCCTCTGATGAGCAGGTAAGATGAGTTTGATCATGTAGTAAATGCATTCTAAAGACTACTTCCATGTCCATTTCCTAATTATCCCCCTGCCCACTGTTTCACAGGTTAGGCTCGGTGCGAGTGGAGATTGGCTTGCATATGTACGGGGTTTGGTTGCAAATGAAGACGAAGGGGAGGTGAAGAAGCCAAGGAGAATCGGTTCCCGATGGAGAAGTAAATGGGAGAAGTGGCATGCAGGCAGTTGATTAGACGACTAGGTAGACTAAACGAAAAGGCTATGAGGGTAGACTGATGAGTCGTACCTATTCGTGTACGTGCCCATCCTTCCTGATAGGTGGGACCTATGCATGCAAACAGATAAAAAAACGTGTCATGCTTTTTTTGAGCGCGTGAGTGCGAGACACAACATTATCTGGTTAAGGAATACTCCCTCCGTTTAGCTGAGTATAAGTCACCTTATGAAAATCAGGTTTCCCCAAAACCTTTAGGCGTGGAGCATTAACTTCCTGCTCGATCCCCTCCCAGCCTCGTTTCCTCTGCTGCCGCGTTCTACCTTTCCATTTTTCCTCTTCTCAAGTGTGGAACGATCTACATGTCGTCCTTGATGCACCAGAATAACCAATGCATGCATCACGACAGGGCGTTGATTGGGCATGCACGAGAATTTGGTTCTGCTCGCAATATGGATGATACCTGAACGATGAAGTGAACAGGCATGCTAGCATGGGAGACCTATTTCCTCTATACAATACTAGAGTACTCATGTTCCTACTACTACTAGTAGTAATACAACTGTGGTACACTTGATGGTCAAAATACTATTCATCCGATCCTCACAGTGAAGTGACAACACCCTGCGCGTGACACTAGTCCAGGCAGCATGTTCGGGTTACCAAAGTCAGCCTCACCCTGTGCACTATGCAGTCTGTCACCGCCATTGTACAACACATTGGTGCCTCGCCTCGTCTCCCTCTCCGCTCCCATAGCACCACTCCATCTCCATCACCTTCTCCGTCTCCATCTCCATCTCACTGTGCCCCGTGTACCGTCGCCTCACTCGCCTCCCCCAGTACCACTATTCCCTCGCTAGTCACTCCAGCACCGACATCCTTCTCCCCCGTAAATCAAGCCCCCTTACAAACTCCACCATGGCCGAACGCAAACCGCACAACATCCATATCAGCCGCGATTGGAGCAATCTCCCCAGTGACATCCTCGACCTCGGTTGTTCGTGTATGGATATGTTAAGCGCCCTGCGGCTGGCTGCATGCTCGAGGGACATGCACACGGCCATCGTTGAAGCGAGGCCTAAGCTTTTCAACACACCCTGCTTGCTGCTATCTGGTCTTGCGAGATTGGCTCACCGTGATACGAAGGCGTGCATGATACCCCTCGACTTCAATCCGATCTCCATTAGCCGAAACTTCTTTGCCGGTATGTAGTGGGTCGCCGTACATCATTTCCCTCGACATCGATCCGATCACCATCGCCCTAAACTTCTTGGCAGGTATGTACTAGGTCAGCATGAACTCCCACTGGATGGCTGCCTTCAGAGAAGACGGTAAAAAGTTGGTGCTCGTGAACTTCCAGACCTCCCATGAGATTATCCTTCCTCCGTTGGATTATATAGAGTATTACCATCGCGGTCCAAGTCATCTAGATTACTACGTCAGTTGGACGGACCTTGTTTTGCAGAAGATTGCAATCTGCCAAGTGCCCACATGACATGTGAATTACGCAGACTTCAAGCTAATTGCCTTGTTCGACCGCGGACTCGCCTATCTTTACGCCGGTGCCTTCTTTAGATGGAGACAACTCGGCTCGTAGTGGATCATCGTCAAAGCTGATACACACTTCTGTGATGCTATTGAACACAATGGCATCATCTGCGCGATCAACAAAGCAGATGGCACCACGTATTGCTGGGACGACACGTGTAAGTTGTTTCCGTCTCATGTTAATGATGACGCCATGACACTGTTTGAAATTTTTGTGATGATTGGCATATCCCTGTTTGAGCAGAATTTGAGTAGAACTATGGCAATGTATTAGAGACGCCATAAATCAGCTATATTTGGAATGAGTTAATTCATGCGATTGTGACCATGTCATTACAGCCAATTTGTACCCTGAATAATCAAACGGTTAGGAATATATGGATATTATCCTTATTTTATAGTAATCTATATACTACTACTAAATATGAGTGTGTATCAATGGCCATGTTAGTTTCCTCATTTTCATGATGTAGAAACATGCACCACACTGTTGGTTTCATATAACCATACATTAGGGAAGTAAATGTGCATATGGAGAACTCTATATTTGGAAGTAGTGAAATCCTGCAATGCTTACCATGTGTACATACCTATATTCGCCCTTCAGCAATCAATGGCTAGAATAATATCCTCACAAAAATTTTGCCCACAGAACACGAGCATATAACAATGCATGGTCTGTTAGTTACCTTGAAGAATTTGTTTGTGAGGACAGAACATGATTACATAACATGCATGACATGGTAGTTTCCTGTGAAGAATTGATTGCGAGATAACATGAGTATAACCATACATGGCACTTCTATATTTTTGAACCCAGTATACATTTCCCTATGTTTTCCTCCCAGTTCCAACATGGACATATCAATGCTGTTTCTTGCATTATCCTACTCATACTCTGAACAATGATGATCTTACATTAACAATGTCTGTCCTTTTTGATATGATGCAGTGTCCCTACAGTTACTGCCCTTTGTAATCACACCACCTTTGCCAAAAACAGGGAAGCACAACTGGTTCCTCGCTTGATCAGATGATGGCAAAAGACTGATGATCATTCAGACACATGAGCCAGAAAAGTTATATTGCAAAAACCCCACTGTATACAAGCACCGTGTAATACGTGAGTATCCGAACAGTGGTTGTTACGTCTATGAGCAGGATACCAGCTTGTTGGGGCCTTTAGGATTTTTTAGTTGGAGGCGGGTAAACAGCCTTGGTTCACACTCTCTGTTTCTCGGACTCAATTATCTGATTAACTAGGAGATCACTGTTGGCAAGGACCTTGATGGCAGAGAGGCTCTGTTTGCTATGGAAAACTGTGTCTACACGGCGAGCCCTAGGAGTTTGGGAGCAAACTCCCCTGATTGTCAATGATACAGCCTGCAGCCAAAAGAAGGTGAGAATGACAAAGGCATCCAGATTAACTTTGATCCTTGGATGTCTCAATTACGACAGGCAGTGATGTGGTTCAAGCCTTCAGGTTGATAGGTAATTGGGTTGTTGCATCGAAAGGGTGGAGTACTGGTGTCTCCGGATCACTGGTCGCTGAATCGGGGCTGTAAATTATGATGGTGTTGGATCATCTCTTTGAATGACTTTGTTGTCTTTGCTGCTGGTTCTGGATGGGTAGTTCTTTCTTTTGTTATGCATATTCCTTGTCATTTGGTCATCCTCGTCTATGTCACTCTTACTATGTAAGACTTGCTTCTGTTTAGAATGTCATTCTCGTCTGAATCACGAGAGTCTGAGCGCTACAGATGGGTGCGTTTTGGTGGTGTAGCAAGACTTCTTATGAACTATCATTTCTTGCTGTTTATGTCAGTAGTAGTCACTAGTCAGTGTTTGAATGTTGTATATATCGTTGTGTCGAACTATTTACTGTCTCGAACTACTGGTGGGCTCAATGAGGGCATCACCATTCTCCAGTGTTCAGAGTATATCTCCTTTTTTTCAAGTTATATAATTTGAGCTTAGTGTCTTTTCTATGATGTACACTTGTTTGGGCCAGTGAGGTGTCGTTGAATATGGGCTGAGTAGTAACGCAATGCCAAACATGTCAATTATGACTCTCAGGCCGGGCTCTCAAAAGATCCTGAAAAAAAGGTCGGGCTCTCCAAAAAAGAAAGAATAAGGACTCTTAGGCCGACATGTGGGCGCCATAGATGTTTTTGTGCACTTGCGTGCCGAGAGCATATTGGCGCGTGCTCGAAATTCATGCTACCTTTTCATCCCCAGTCTCCCGTCCCTCCCCCACCTCTGGAATCTCGATTCCTACTCCAGTTCCCCCAAATCCCCCTCCTGTACTCCATGTACTCAAGCGCACTATCATGTTTCCGGTCAACGCGGATCTCCGAGCCGGAGATCCTGAGGTCCGTCCTACCTTTGGTCGCTACGTGCAGTCGCTCAACAGTGGTATGACGGCGCTTGACGACCAGTTTGCCGGCAAAGTGCTGATGGTAACCATCAACGACGACCGGCCTCCCGTGTCGCCGGACGACCTTGTCAAAGCTCTTGGCATTGCGCACGGCATCCAAATAAGTGACTTGCTCATCGAAGTCTGTCTGCCACCGGCTGATTTCTTCATCAGGTTCCGGACAACTTTCGACTGCAGTCGTGTGTTCGAATCTTCCCGGCGTTTGTTCTGCGATGGCACACTGGTGAGCTTTGATCGGTGGCACCCAGGATGGGGCTCGATGCCCTCTGAGCTTGAGTTTTTAACAAAGCTTACTTTCCATGGCATGCCTCGACGTGCTTGGAACAGCGAGTCCATGAACGAGCTTATCAACGACCTTGGAGGTGAGCTCGTAAGTATGTTTGTTCCTCCAGACAGATGGGTTCTGACGGTTATGGCCTGGATGAACAAGCCGTCCACCATACCGAAGGTGATTGGTGTTGAGATACCGGTGCAGGAACCGGGGTTGTACTATTCGTCACCACCAAGGCCACCGCGGACCACGTTAGGGATGTACCTATATCGAGTGTTCGTGCATGTCGAAGAAGTGGTCAATCCACCAATCGAAGTCCTGCCGCCGCTGCTGGTGCTAGGGTCCGTCGACGACGTCCATTACAGGAGTCAACGTCAGACTTTCCCCGTGTTGCTCGGAATGATGGATGGCACAGGGCCTACTCCATCGCGTGGCGGAGGCCACTGCTTCTTTGGGAGAAGAGGCAGGGCTGGCTGCCTGGATGTGCTCTAATTTGAGGTAACAACTGAATCTTTTCAGATACTAGTTAAATCCGAGCTATGGGTGTGAAGCATTGATATGCCAGTACATTTGATTGCGACATGTTCTAATTTTGTACCTGAACTTTTTTTAGACAGGGCTGTACATCAACTAAATGTGCTAGCAGAACTTATTGTGTTGTCTGTCTGTTTTCTTTCCACAACATTCAAGATATTTCCCCGTCATTGATAAAGAGATGAACCGTTATGTACGACTTCGTTGGTTTCAACATAGCCCTTCCCGTAGCTATCCACTGCTTGCATCCTGATTGTGCCGCCTGCGTGAAATTTTTGTATGCAAGTTCAGTGTGCTATGATGTTCTATATGATTGTGTCAACTATATAAGTTTTTACTGAGCATCGGCAATGCATATGGCTGAAAGATGTATTTATGAGCATCGACCGATGGGTCTCTCTCTCTCTCACGCACACACACACGCGCGCGCGCGCGCACACGCACAAGTGGGACCCATTGAATTATTTATTTGCTCGTGACAGATTTTAATTAGGTTCCACTATAATCTAACTTTTTTCTTAAGTTATTAATTGAGCTCAGTGAATTCAAAAGGTTGTAGAGAAGCCTTGTTTGGGCCTTTCCAGCGTCACTGAATGTGGGCTGAGTAACCATGTTAGGTTGTACTGTACTACACACGCCTTTTTCTCAACATCAGCAATGCAACTGGGCCGACAGTTGTACACAATATCCGGGTCAACTTGTTATTCGCCACCCCGCTGGGCTGCAAACTTTCCTAGGAGGTATGCTTTAGGCTTAACAAGAAAATGGACTTTAAGAAAAAATAAATGGGATGTAATTATAATAAATGGACAGTTACTATGCACCAAACACGTAATTAGTTTGAAAAATATATTGTTTTTGGAATTTGAAAATTTTAATTTCATTACTTGTTGCGCGCGCAATATTTCGTTGGATTTTAACGTAATACAACTTTATTTTGAAATTATATTTAACGTGACTAGAAATTTCAGATAAAAATATTTCGGATCCCATCAAAATGTGGGAATTTTTTTGAATTCTGTTTTGAGCGGTTGTTGGAAATTATTAATCGTTGTCCTAGCTAGAAGTTGGGCTGTACTTTTAACAAACTGTAAATGGGTTGTAGTAAATTCCATTAGAATTAATAAATGGGATGTACATTGTTATGAATCGCAAATGGGCTATATGTTCTCTGCCAAATCCGAGCTGTGCGCCTACTAAGTTGACGCATACCAAGGGCTTTGTCAACTTAGTCAATATAAACGATTCTAGCTGCAGTGATCGTACGATGTCCATCCAACAATCGTAGTGCGTATTCAACCTCTGGTCTTCTTGCTCCAGCCGCCCAAAGCAGCGCTGGTCGTGTCGCGTGCTCCTGCCTCCCGTGGTCGGCTGTGATGCCGCGGAGGCCTCACCGTCCCGTACTACTCCCACCGCTGGCTAGGCCATCCCTCTACTCACCCACACCCCCTGTTATTCTACAGCGACGGCAGTCCCACACCGCAACCGAACCAGTGAACCCTTGTACTCCTCTCCGTACGGGCTTCCACTGTTGCGACCCCGGCTCCGCGTCATCCCCTTCCTAGGCCTCACCATCGTCGAGACCACCGCCCTGGTGCTCTCCGTGCGGCGTGGTCAACGTGCTAACCAACCGAGTTCCGTCGAAAGAGTACTATACGTGGAGAGGCTGACAGCTGGGTCCAGGCGGCCGCAAGGAAGTGCCTCCTTGTTACGCGCAAAATAATTATTCCTCCACCTGACAGCAGGGACCCACCGGACGGGCCACCTTATTTCGCGAAAAAAATGTTTCCCCCCTGACTGCTGTGACCCACCGGACGGGCCAACGTATTTCGCGAAAAAAACATTACCCTCGCTGTTAGCTCGGACCCACCGGAAGTGCCTCCTTATTACGCACAAAAGAATGAATACCCCCCCTGCTAGCTGGGACCCACCATGGTCGGAGGCTGACTTGTGGGCCTACTAAGTTGACTGGGACGGGAGCCTTTGTCAACTTTAGTCAATATGAATGATTCTAGCTCCAGTGAGCATACGATGTCCATCCAACGGCTGTAGTGCTTCTTCAACCTCTGGTCTTCTTGCTCCAGCTTCCCAAAGCAGCGCCAGTCGTGCCGCATGCTCCTGCCTCCCGTGGCCGACTGTGCTGCCGTAGAGGCCTCAGGCCCCCTACTATTCCCACCGCTGGCCAGGCCCTGCGGCAACGGCAGCCTCACACCGTAGCTGAACCAGTGAACCCTTGTACTCCTCTCCGCGCGAGCTTCCACTTCCGCGTCTTCCCCGGCTCCCCGTCGTCCCCTTCCTAGGCCTCGCCGTCGTCCACCGCCCTGGTGCTCTCGGCGCAGCATGGTCAACATGGTCACGGAATGACTTCCATCGGACATGGACTGTACGTGGAGAGGCTGACAGCTAGGTCCACGGCCGCAGCAAGGAAGTGCCTCCTTATTACGTGGAAAATAATGATTCCTCCACCTGACAGCTGGGACCCACCGGACGGGCCACTGTATTTCGCGAAAAAATGTTTGCCCCTGACTACTGGGACCCACCAGCTACATCTTCGCACATAAGGAAGTGCGTCCGGGCAAAAAAACGATTCGCCCCCTTGACTACTGGGACCCACCAGCTACATCTTCGTAGGCAAGGAAGTGCCTGACAGTCGGGACCCACCTGGTCGAAGTGTATGTAGCGTTGTCATTCTGGTCGCGAATGTGTACGTACATATATACTGGTGGATGTAGAGGCGCGCACGTGTCGTAGTAGAGGCACGTACATGTCATAGTAGAGGCGCGCATGTAGCATGTACATGTACGTACAGCGGCCAGGGTGCAAGAAAGAAAATACGGCCACGTATGTGTACATACGGGCGGGGTCTCGAACGCCTACTCGCGCATACGTACGGCCAGGGCTCGTGTACATGGCTGGGTCGGAAACGAGAAACAGCGTCGTCATCGTGTTCATGGGGAGGCAACGGAATGCGTTGTGTTCGTGGGGAGGCAACGGAATGCATCGTGTTCATCGGGAGGCAATGGAACGTGTGGGAGCCAACCGGCTGGGTCGGAACGGAATGTGTGGTCGTGTTCATCGGGAGGGCTTGGACGGAGCACGCGATGGAAACGAGGCCTGGCGTACTGCACAACGGAGGAAACGGACCACCTACATTCGGAACGGGGTCCTGTTGAGCGGGAGGGGTCTGGCGTACCGCAAAACTAAGGAAACGGACCTCCTATGGTCGAAACGGGGGTCCTGTTGATCGGGAGGGGTGTGGCGTACCGCAAAACGGACGAAACGGACCTCCTATGGTCGAAACGGGGGTCCTGTTCATAGGGAGGGGTGTGGCGTACCGCAAAACGGGACTCCACTCGATACTGTTCATCTCCACCGTCGACCTCCTCCAGCCTCCACGGGCTCCTGTTCATCCAGCCTCCACCATGCGCTACTCCACCGGCTACTGTTCAACCACCCCTCCACCGTCTACTGTTCATCCAGCCCTCCACACCGCGGGGTCCTGTTCAACCACCCCTCCACGGGCACCCCTCCACCACCTACTATTCATCCAGCCCTCCACCACACCACGGGGTCCTGTTCATCCAGAGGCAATGCCACCGCTCACTGTTCATCCAAACCCCCCGCAACGCTCACTGTTCATCCCAGAGGCAGCATCGATCGGCTTCAGTTAACAGCCATCGACCGATCGCTCGGGTTCAGTAATGCGTAGCCTGCAGTGCAATCGCTCGGGTTCAGTTAGAGCCCAACGCCTCGCTCGGGTTCAGTTAGAGCCAACGCCTCGCACACACGCGCGTACGTGTACGAGAGAAACGCGCATCGCTCGGCCCCCGACCTCCCACCGTAACTGGGAACTCCCCGAAATTTTCCTCCCCCTCGCTTCTACCACAGTTTTTTCCGTCATGCACGACCCAAAGAATGTCATGCAGCTGCGTCTCCGGCCCGCCCAGGATGAAAAGCCCATTTTATGTCATGATTTTTTGTCATAGAAATAGGAGCCCACCACATCTATGACGATACCGGGGTTTGTCACATTTATCGTCATAGAAGTGTCATATGTATGACAGAAAAAAAAATTCGCTCGGCCCAAAATGTCACGGATGTGTCTTTTTTTGTAGTGCATTAAAGGGTGATGCTAAATCTTGGTACAATACTCTTGCTCCTGGTTGTGTGCGTAGTCCCCAGGATATGATTTATTACTTCTCTAAAAAATATTTTCCTGCTCATGTGAAACAAGCTGCTTTATAGGAAATATTTAACTTTGTGCAAACTAAAGAAGAGAGTCTCCCACAAGCTTGGGGGAGGCTTTGCCAGTTACTTAATGCTTTTCCCAATCATCCTCTTAAGAAAAATGAAATACTTGATATCTTCTATAATGGCCTAACCGATGCTTCTAGGGATTTCCTAGATAGTTGTGCTGGTTGTGTTTTCGGGGAATGAACTGTTGGACAAGCTGAAGAATTATTGAATAACATATTGAAAAATTGTGATGATTGTACTATTCCTGAACCACCGCCTAAACCCACTCCGAAGAAGAGGGGTATATTATATCTCAATCCTGAAGATATGCAAGAGGCAAACAAATCTATGAAAGAAAAATGTATTAAAGGTGAGAATGTTAAAAATTTACCTCCTATTGAAGAAATACATGGGCTTAATACACCACCAAGGTGGTAGAGGTAAATTCTCTTATGAAGTTTAATGATAATCCTCACAATATGCATCCTAGTCAATGCCTTTATGAGTTTGAAAACTACATTAGAAAACAAGATCACTTCAATGCAAATGTTATGAAACAATTGAAACATAATTCTGATATGATTGCTCGCTTGAGTGACTTGTTATTTAGAATATCAAATGATGTTAGAGGTGTTGGAAAACATGCTTCTATGGTTCAAACTCAATTAGAACAAGTTGCTAAATCTCAAAGAGAATTGCTTGATGAAATGAATCATAATATGCATGACTTTGCTGTTAGAGTTGCAACAAGAGGAGGTAAAATGACTTAGGAACCACTTTATCCTGAGGGACACCCTAATAGAATTGAGCAAGACTCACAAAGAGCTAACACTAGTGCACCTAATTCTTCTAAAAAGAAGAAGAAAAAGAAAAATGATAGGACTTCACATGCTCCTAGTGAACCTGAAATAGAGAAACCTCCTGATAATGAGAGTGAAATTTCTATCTCTGATGCTGAAACTCAATCTAGCAATGAACACTCAGCTACTGATAATGAAAAAGATAATGATGAAGTTCATGAAAACTCTCAACCAAACAATGAAAAAGAACCAGATAATGATGTTGACATAGAACCACCTGTTGATCTTGATAACCCACAAGCTAAAAATAGAAGATATGACAAAAGAGACTTTGTTGCTAGGAAACACGGTAAAGAAAGAGAACCATGGGTTCAAAAAACCTATGCATTTTCCACCCAAGTCAACTAAAAAGAATGATGATGAAGAATTTGAACGCTTTGCTAAAATGCCGAGGCCAGTGTTTTTGCGTACTCGCTTGACTGATATCTTGAAAATGCCTCCTTATGAAAAGTATATGAAAGACATCATCACAAATAAGATAAAAATACCGGAAGTTGAAATCTCCACTATGCTTGCTAATTATACTTTTAAAGATGGAGTACCTAAAAAACTTGGAGATCCGGGAATACCAACTATACCTTGCTCTATCAAAAAGAATTATGTGAAAACTGCTTTGTGTGATTTAGGAGTTGGTTTTAGTGTTATGCCTTTCTCTTTATATAAAAGACTTGACTTGAATAAACTCACACCTACAAAAATATCTTTGCAAATGGCTGACAAATCAATTGCCATACATATCGGTATTTGTGAGGATGTGCCCATTGTTGTTGCTAATGTTACTATTTTGACTGACTTTGTTCTACTGGAGATGCCCGAGGACGACAACATTCGATTATCCTTGGTAGAACCTTCTTGAATACTGCAGGGGTTGTTATTGATTGCAATAAAAGCAAGGTCACTTTTCATATTAATGGCAATGAGCATATGGTGCATTTTCCGAAGAAACAATTCCAAGTGAATGGTATTAGTTTTATTGAAAAATCTCCGACAATCACTATTGGAAGTTTTCAAATACATCTACCTACTGTCAAAAAAGAAATATGAAATGCTTATTGTTGGGGAAATGCAAATCCCCATTGAGGTAAGTTAGTGACTTACGAAAGTTCTTTGGTTTCATGCTAATCGAAAGTGGTTGTTAATAAGTTTGATTAATCTTATTAATGGATTATTTTTGAACGGTATGATGTTGATGAATTTAGTAAGCACTACTTTCTGTCCCTGCTTTTTATTCTCTTTTTTTATCAGTTAAATAAAATAAAATACCATGTTTTGTCTGTTTTCTGAATTTCCCATGCAATAAAAAATGACCCAAAATAAAAGTTCTCTGAATGCCTTGAAAACTTAATACGATTTTTTTTTGAATATTTGAGAATTTTTTGTGTAATAAACATTAGAGGGAGATGCACCAGGTGGGCACAACCCACCTGGGGACGCCAGCACCCCCAGGCGCGCCCTGGTGGGTTGTGGTCCCCACGTGGCCCCCCCTCACTTACCTCTTCATCCCACATCATCACTTACCGTCAGAGAAAAAACCATTGCTCTCTCTCCCGTGTTATTGAGCTCAAACCTACGGATTTCAATCTCTTTGCTTGAAGCTCCATTTTCGAAACTGTTTCAGGGGATTGTTGCTTGGTATGTGACTCCACCATTTGTCCAATTAGTGTTCTAAGTAATTTGAATGCTTGATATGGCTTCTATGTATCTCTATGAGTAGTTGCTATCAATCTTACAAAGTTTTGTTGACAAATTTTTGTCACTCCAAAATTTTTATTTTTAGAAAATTGTACGTGGACATGAATAACTTCAGGAAGTTTGGCTCTAAGAAGAACTCCAAGGGTGTTATTGGGGAGTCTTCTAATAGTGATCTCCACCCCCGAAGGTTGGCAGAGGTACGGCCGTGCGAATGGCCGCACACCCTGTTCCTATAAGAGGCTGGAATTCTTGAGGAGTTCATGCAATATGTTGCTAATGTCGGCCTCTTCGACTCCATTGCAGATGAGTGTGACCAGCACCACATCCTCACGAACATCTTTGTTCAGAGCTTTACTTTCTTGCCTAGAAATAATCCTCCTGAAGTGAGCTTTGATTTATATGCAGAAAACCATCAGATACCACTCACTGAGTTTTGTGACATGCATGATCCCATCTGATGGGAGCTTGGCTGAGCCTAGGCTAGCTGAGTTTGAGGCCTTTTATCGCACTTTGGCAGTGGGTGATGAGAGAGGAGTGTCAGCCATCACTGCCGCTAGCTTACATTTTCCCGTTGTTCGTTACTTTGCACTTTTTATTACCAAATTCTTGCTTGCTAGGGAGAAGGTGGGTGCACTTAGTTCGCCATACATTGTTGTATTATGTTGTGTACTGGAGGGTGACAACACGCATAGCTTGGGAGCTATTATGGCTTGTCGCCTCCATCTTAATAAATCTCAGGGCAAAATACATGGTGGGATTTTTTCCACTCGTTTGACAGCTCATTTCGAGGTTGCGATACGCCCTCGTGATTACCCAGTGACTAAGGTTTACCTAGACCATGCAGCCATGGATCACCATCACTTTCTTGCACATGATTATCCTGACATTGCCATTCCTTACAACCTGGTCTATAGCATTGAAACTCGTGGTGTTATTCCATTACCTGTGCCTGCTTTGTTTGATTCTGCTACCAGGGGCGGATACCGGATTATGCCTGCAGACATCATCGCCTACTAGAACACTCACGCTGCTGCAGAGGCTGCGGAGCAGCCTCAGCAGTGGGATGAGTGGATGTCTGCTCCTCAGGATCCATACTACCATCCAGGCTACTGATCGACTACCAAGTTAGGCCAAAAGCCTAAGGTTGGGGGAGTACGTCTCTCTCACTGACATTACATTCATGTCCACTTATTCCATTTGTCGGTGTTGACACTTTTTCATTGTATCATCCATGCTTAGATTTAATTTCGTGCTTTCTTCTTGTGTGTTTGAAAAACTTTAGAAAAACCAAAAAAAATAGTTGTAGTTAATTTACTTTCTATGCATGCTTAGTAGTAGTACTAAAAAGAAAATCCAAAACGATTTCCTTGTTCTTCTTTTGCTTGTTGGGAGCTTTCCCGTGTAAATAGTTTTCTCGTTTGTTTTCTTTTCCCTTTTATTGCTTGCTCATGAAAACTAAAAACTCCAAAAATATTTCAGCGTGTTTCTCTAAAATTCTTTTCTTTTATTCGAGTTGTAACAAGGAGAATACCACGATGAAAATGTTGAGTGGCTCTCATATGAATAATTGTTGAACTAATAAAGAGACCATTTTACCTTGTCTTCTCCTGTTGAATAAAATGTTTGCAGATTCCAGCTTAGTCCATGGCACTCTTGCACTATTATTATTTTCATATCATTCGGTCGTGCAAGTGAAAGGCAATAATGATGACATTCGATGAATTGGCCGTGGCAAAGAGAAACTGGTATGAACTCGACTTGTTCTGTTTGTGTACATATGTTTAACATAGCATCCAGGCTTCAGCCCATTATGATTAAACATGTTTGCAACGACAATTAGAGATTATAGTTTCTCATTCCATGCATAAGTAGCTGGGAGTTAATAATGATTATCTTGGATATCAATGTAGCATTAAGATGATTGTGATGTAGTATGATGATATGGTATCCTCCTCTGAATGTTCAAGTGGCTTGACTTGGTACATGTTCATGCATGTAGTTGCATCAAAACCAACATAGCCTCTATAATGTTTATGTTCATGGTATTCATATCCTACTCATGCTAGTGTCCAATGTTACTTACGCATAATGCATGGTTATGTTCATTGTTGCTCTCTAGGTGGCCGCTTCTCAATCTAAATTGCTAGCCTTCGCCTATACTAAGCGGAGATTCTGCTTGTACATCAAAAACCTTGAACCCAAAGTTATTCCAGATGAGTCCACCATACCTACCTATCTACGGTATTACGCTACCGTCCTAAGTAAATTTGCATGTGCCACCTCTAAAAACTACTAAAAATTATCCGTTTTGTGTGCCTAGATCATTCATGGAACGATAGGAGGTGGTCGGTATCTTCCATGGTAAGCGGATTATTCTTAGGTCGAGTGTTTATTCACTCGCCATCACACGAGAAAATGGGCGGTAATAGGGATTCCCAGTCCCGAACTCAAAGATGCAAATAATTAAACAAAACTCCCCTGGGACTGATGTTGGTATGGACAGCATCCGTTGTTTCGGACAAGTCGTGGAGTGTGATTGATGGTGGAGGGGGAGTAAACCTTTACTTTTATAGCTTGGGAACCGCCACTAGCGTGCTTAGCATGGAAGATGTTGATAACTGATGGTCATGAAGTAAATGAGAAGGGTGCATGTCTCAAAATTTCATTTATCTCTGTTTTAAAAATTGAGCTCCGGCACCTCTGCAAATAACTGCTTCCCTCTGCGAAGGGACTATCTATTTACTTTTATGTTGTGTCATCACCCTCTAAAACAAGCGCCAGAAACTGAGTAGAGCACATCGGTCATGATTTATGCATTGTGTGTAGCTAATGTTGGGTGCATCATGACTGGATCTTTTCTACCATGAATTACAATGTTTAGTCACTTCTTGAACTTTGGAGGTGCTCTGCATTTATGTTTTGCAATCTCACAAAGGGCTAGCAAGATACCATTATTGTCATATTATATCATGGTTGTTTTGACAACGTGTTGCCATTTCAGATATCTTATTATTGCTCGCTAGCTGATTATGTCATTGATATGAGTCATTATAATCTTTAAGAGTTATTGTCGACATGGTTAGTTATAATGTTGGCAGAAAACTTGGGTGTTGTTTAAGCTTATTTATGCAAACAAGAGCAAAAGAGTTCGTAAAAGTTCTTCTTTCTCACTTTCAGTTTATCAACTGAATTGCTTGAGGACAAGCAAAGGTTTAAGCTTGGGGGAGTTGATACTTCTCCAACGTATATACTTTTCTCACGCTTTTCTTCTTGTTTTGGACTCTAATTTGCATGATTTGAATGAAATTAACCCCGGACTGACGCTGTTTTCAGCAGAACTACCATGGTGTTGTTTTTGTGCAGAAATAAAAGTTCATGGAATGGAACAAAACTTTGCGAGGAATTTTTATATAATATATAAGAATTTCTGGAGCCAAGACCTACCGGAGAGGGGCCCCTGGGTGGGCACAACCCACCAGGGCGCGCCCCCCTCTCCTAGCGCGCCCAGGTGGATTGTACCCACCTGGTGGCCCCACAGACCTCAACCCTAACAATATAAATTCCTATATTCGGAGAAAAAAATCAGTGTCGTGGTATTTCTCACGGGGGGCTTGCGAGTCGACAGATGCCACAAGGGCTTAGTGTGTGGGTAAGACTGCTGCTGATAGGCCCGGGAGCGGGTATGCGAGTAGCACGCGGTGGTTTACCCAGCTTCGGAGCTCTCTGGAGAGATAATACTCCTACTGCTGCATGTCTGAGTGTATCTATCTGGGGTGTACATCGGGCAATACAAAGTGCTCCTAGAGCTGTATCTGGGATCAGTGCCAAGTGCATCTGATCTGGTATATGCCTATGTGAGGCATGCTAGTGGCCGGCCATGCTCATGGCCGTGAGCATATGAGTGCTCATGCGTGAGTGTGTGTGAGTCCATGTGTGTATGAATGGATGGATGGATGGATGTGGGCGTGAGCTAGCTAGCCTCTTGCTAGCTATCATGCATGCATGGGAGTGAACGGCCAAGAGGCCATAGTGACCCGTGGCCGTGAGCCTCCCCTGGTGCTCCTTATAAAGGGGAGCCCAGGGGACAAGGGATGGCCCATGTGACCAACTTCACTATTTGGGAGACAACGATGTGACATCTCACACCTGCTACAGTGTATCACTATTGCTCAGCAGTGTCTAGGTATAGCTGTCTTGTCCGCGGTATGTGTCAGGACCCCGACTCGATGTCACATCGATCTAGCCGGTAACACCTCATATCACTTTGCGGCCTCACGCATGGTATCCCCATGGGTGTCGCCTTACCTTTGCCCGAGACCGTTTGCGCCTTTTGGCTCACGTATATGATAGTGTCGCTAGCATCCATATGATAAGGAGCCCGGGCTGACATGACTAGTCGTAAACCCAAAGTGGCACAGACTTACAGGGACAGGCATCCATGACCCAGCTTCGAACGTGTCGGTCATCAGCAAGTGGGTCCGGGCTGTAGCACTGGGCTAGCAGGACTCCGGTAAACCGGGCTGTAGCGGGCTAGCAGGACTCCAGTACTCAATGCGTGACATTTCCCCGAAGGGACAGACACCGGAACGAAGAAGGACACATGCCGGCCAGCCTAAGTGTTCCAGAGCAGTAGCAAGCTACCATGGCTCAGCGGTAACACTAGGAGACATTTCCCGGTAAGAGAGGCTACTAAAGATAAACAACTAGATAGTCAGATCCCACACATACCAAGCATTTCAATCATACACACAATATGCTCGATATGTGCAAACACAACAAGGCATCACAACATGACTCTATGACACAAGTACTTTATTTAAGGCTCAGAGAGCCATACATAACATACACAAAGGTACGGGTCACACGACCCAGCATTCAAGTCATACAGTCATACAAACCAGCAGCGGAAGTAACTTGTCTGAGTACAGACAACTAGTAAAATAAAAGAGGCTTGGAAAGCCTAGCTATACTACGAGGTCCTTCACAAGCTCAGGATCACCACCTGGACCTTAGCCTACTCATTGATGTCAACGTCTACGTAGAACCCATCAGAAGGGGTTGCAGCGTCTTCTGTAAAAATGTAAATTATAGCAACATGAGTACAAAGGTACTCAGCAAGACTTATATCAGATCCTACATACATGCATATTATCAAGAAGGGTTGGTGGAGTTATTGCAGCAAGCCAGCTTTGACTCTTGGCTAGGCTAACCTACGAGACTCCAATTTGAAAAGGTTTTGCGCACACGAGTCCACTACTCACCACTTCAATACACTACCGAGGATCCACCCCTGTCTTCCTGCGGAAGAGCCATCCTCGGCACTCACACTTATCTTGAGGCTTTTAGTAGTTTCCATTTACTTGTCTATGAACTGTATAGGCAACCAAGTAGTCCTTTACCGCGGACACGGCTATTCGAATAGATCATGATAACCCTGCAGGGGTGTACTTCTTCATACACGCTCTCACCACTTACCGTCGTTTACACGACGTGTACTCGGCAACCTTCAAGCGGAAGCCCAACGTGGGTGTTGGCCACGACCTACCTAACCACCTAAGCCTCCAGTCCAGGTTTATCGCCTATCCAGGTTCCATCCGCAGGGAGTCCGGCCGAGGTTTCCCATACGGCCCCGAACGATGTGAACAGGGTTCCCGAGATACCTAACGGGTATTCGGTACACCCGGCCACGTACCTACCGCATCACAGCCCACCCCTACGGTCAGCGCTGTCCACGGCCTCCAGTAGGCTACAAACACCAGAAACTACTTGCAACTCCTGGACGGAGAACTAGGGTGAATAAGAAGCCGAGAGGGTCCATTGGTTTCGGGCCCAATGCATGGTAGTAGCTGATTCTTAAATCACACATACAGATCTCAGTGCTTAAGGTCGGCTTCAATGAAACAACCCACCATGTACTCCTACATGGCCTCTCATCGATACCTTTACCAAATCGTGTTCACCACACCACTCTCATTACTGACATAATCATTTCACTCTAGCCCATCACCCAGATGAACCAGACCTGACACGACTCTAAGCATATCAGGCATAGCAAGGTAGGAACAACACATACATATGGCTCAATCAACTCCTACACATGCTAGTGGGTTTCATCTAGTTACTGTGGCAATGACAGGTCATGCAGAGGAAGTGGGTTCAACTACCGTAGCACACAGCAGTTTGAAACGTGTTGTCTTAATGCAGTAAAAGAGAGCAGGAGCGAGAACATGGGATTGTATCGATATGATCAAATGGTTGGTTGCTTGCCTGATGGTTCGATGCACTGATACGGTTCTTCGTTAGGGTAATCACGATACTCCTCGGTGGCAGAACCTGCCGCAAAGAACACCGATACACAACCATCACCAAACAATGTGCAACAATATGATGCATGCATGAAACATAGCAATATGAGTGTGTTGGGCTAATGCAACTAAGACCAGAAGGGTTTGAACCAATTTGAATCAAAGATTCAAATTTCAAACTCAAACATGGCCCTTTAAAGTGTTTTTCCTTGTTCTGCATTAAACATCAAGTTAACTTGTTTAATCATGCATGAAAATAGTACAGATGGATAGATTGGATTTTTCTGATCATTTTTCATATATCATTTGTCTAATTTGGAGTTACAGAATAAAAGTTATGAATTTTTAAAGTTTAAACTATATTCTGGAATTTCCTATATTAGATTAATTCCAGAAAATCAATTATTGCGTCAGCCTGACGTCAGTGTGACGTCAGCAGGTCAACGGAACATATCCAGGTCAAACCTGACAGTGGGTCCCGCGTGTCAGTGTGATTAGATTAATTAAAGTTTAATTAAAACTAAACCTGTTTAATTAACAGGGCTGGGCCCCACCTGTCATTGACTCAGGGGAGTCAACCAGGGCCCACCCGTGGTCAAACCCGGGTCGGCTGCACCGACGTTTAGCCGCCGGCGAGCCCGACGCGGCGGCGGAAGTGGTTTTGGCCGTTTCGGCCACCAAATGGGTCGCGGAGACCACCGGAGTGGAGCCGAGGACGAGCCGCAGCTCTTGGTGGAGTCCGTTGGGGTCGGGGTGGCCGGAGTTGGCGCCGGCGACGACTTTGGCGGCCACCGGGGTTCGGCCGAAGACGAACTTGACGCTAGAGGGGTCGGTGAGGCTCGGGGAGTGGCTAGCTAGGTGCTAAGTGACACGGTGAGCATGACGGACACCGTGGAGTGGCCGGAGGATGACCGGGAGCACGTCGGCGACGAGCTCCATGGCGGTGGGTGCGGTTGAGCTCCGGGAGGTCGCTACACGGCTCGGGAGCAAGAACGGAAGGGAGGGGAAGATGTCTAAGCTCACAGTGAGTGCGACGAAGCCCTTGGTGTGGCCGGAGATGGACCGGAGCGACGACGGCGTTGAAGGGGATCTCCGGCGACGGCGGTTCGGGCGAGGTCGTTGCGGTGGACTCGGGCGTTGCGAGCGCTCGGGGCTCGGCTTGCTCGATGGAGTGGACAGCGGCGGAGCTCCTGGACACGATGAGAGGACGCACGGGCGGCGGGGAGCACGGCTACGACGAAGGCACGGCGATGGTGGCGTCGGTCATGGCGGGGGAGCGCGAGGGGGAGGAGCTGGAGAGGAGAGGGGGTGTCTGGGGGGTT
>NC_057812.1:274243427-274256563 GCF_018294505.1 Triticum aestivum
GATGAGAGGACGCACGGGCGGCGGGTAGCACGGCTACGACGAAGGCACGGCGATGGTGGCGTCCGTCATGGCGGGGGAGCGCGAGGGGGAGGAGCTGGAGAGGAGAGGGGGTGTCTGGGGGGTTCGGGGGAGCGAGGGAGGCCGATCCACGACGTCACCGGGCGAGGGGAGCGGCGAGGCGGCGAGCAGGTGCGTGGCGCACGCTGCGGTCGCCGTCGGGCACCTGCCTGCCTGCCTGGCCGGCAAGCAGCTCGCTGGAGCGGCGCTGGGCTGGGCCGGCAGGTGGGCCGGGTGCTGGGCGCCAGGTAAGTTTTTTCCATTTCTTTCTGTTTTCTGTTTTTTTAATACTTCTGCAACTTTGTTGAATTAAATAAAATACTTAGGCTACTCCTAAAATCACCAAACTACTCCTGGTCCATAGTTGGATTATTTCCAACATGAAACATTTTAGTTTGGAGATATTTGAGCATTTAAATATTTTATATAATTTTAAATGCCCAAATTCAAATATTTATGATTTAATTCAAAAACCCTAAGATGGCCTAGGAAAATGTACACCACTTTTGGCAGAGGTTCTGAACCAAGACATAAATGATGGTCATTTTAGAAGGGCATTTCAGGTTCATTGAAAAAGTTTTTAGTAAACCCTAGTTGGTTTCAGAGGGGACTGGGGGTTCTGTCATCCCCATTTCAGGTTTCTGGTGAAAGAATAAACATGATGCAACACTCTAATGCATGACTAGCTAGGGTGTGACAACTCACCCCCACTCAAAAGAATCTCGTCCCGAGATTTGGGTTCCTCCGGGAAGAAGGCGGGATACTTGAGTTGAAGACGATCCTCCCTTTCCCAAGTTGCTTCATCCTCAGAATGGTGCGACCATTGAACTTTGAGAAACTTGATATTATGACGTCGAGTGGTACGCTCGGCCTGATCGAGGATACGAATGGGGTACTCTCGATATGTAATATTATCTTGGAGATCAAGCGTTTCGTAGTCCACTCCACGGATAGGATCTGAAAAGCAACGCCTGAGTTGAGAAACGTGGAAGACATCGTGGACTCTGGAGAGGTGCGGAGGTAGTTCCAACTGGTAGGCAACTTCTCCTCGCTTAGCGAGAATGCGAAAAGGTCCAATGTAACGAGGAGCCAATTTGCCTTTGATACCGAAACGATGGGTTCCCTTCAGAGGAGTAATCCGAAGGTAAGCTTTCTCGTCAACCTCGAAAGTCATAGCCTTATGTTTTCGGTCATATTGACTCTTTTGACGAGATTGGGCTGTTTTCAACTTTTCACGAACGATGCGAACTTGTTCTTCTGCTTCCTGAATCATATCCGGGCCAAAGAATTGTCTTTCCCCGGTCTCTGACCAGTTAAGGGGTGTTCGACACCGTCGTCCATAGAGAACTTCAAAAGGGGCTTTACCCAAGCTAGATTGATAGTTGTTGTTGTAAGCAAATTCGGCAAATGGAAGGCATTTCTCCCAATCCATTCCGAATGAGATAACAGAGGCTCGAAGCATGTCTTCTAGAATCTGGTTGACGCGTTCCACTTGACCACTCGACTGAGGGTGGAAAGCGGTGCTAAAGGAGAGACAGGTTCCCATAGCATTTTGGAAACTTTCCCAAAATCGAGAGGTGAAAATACTTCCTCGATCCGAGTTAATTTCCAAAGGAACACCATGGAGAGACACTATCCGGGAGATGTATAAGTCTGCCAATTGACTAGCGGTTATATTCTCACAAACAGGTAGGAAATGGGCTACTTTGGAAAGACGATCGACAACGACGAAGATAGCATTATTCCCTCTCTTGGTCCTGGGAAAACCGGTAATGAAATCCATACCAATTTTATCCCATTTCCATTCAGGAATAGCTAAGGGTTGAAGGGTGCCAGCAGGCCGTTGATGCTCTGCTTTTACACGACGACAGACGTCGCAATTAGCAATATACTGAGCAATTTCTCTCTTCATCCTAGTCCACCAGAACCTCTGGCGTAGGTCCTGATACATCTTAGTACTACCGGGATGAATGGTGAGAGGAGATTCATGAGCCTCCTTAAGGATCAATCGCCTCAGGTTTCGCACTTTGGGAACCACTAGTCGATTCCCGAAGTATACGACCCCTTGATCATTAATGGAGAAACAGTTCGCAATTCCTTTCTTGATGTTTCTCTTGATGCGGGAGATTCCCGGATCTACCTTCTGTGCTTTGATGATCTGGTCCGTAAGGGTAGGTTTCGCCACCAAGGTGGAAAGAAAACCTTGAGGAACAATGTGAAGGTTAAGCTTCCGAAATTCCTCATGGAGAAGCGGTTGACTTTGTTGTAACATTAGGTTGTTACAATAAGATTTACGACTTAGCGCATCAGCCATGACGTTGGCTTTCCCTGGGGTGTAAGTTATTCCTAAGTCGAAATCTGTGATCAACTCAACCCAACGTCTTTGCCTAAGATTCAAATCTGGTTGGGTGAAAATGTACTTCAGACTTTGGTGATCAGTGAATATTTCGCATCGGTTACCGAGGAGGTAATGTCGCCAGGTCTTAAGTGCATAGACTACGGCTGCAAGCTCTAGATCATGAGTAGGATAATTCTCCTCATGTGGGTGCAATTGTCGTGAAGCGTAAGCAATTACGTGTCGATCTTGCATGAGAATGCAACCTAGTCCTTGTCGCGAAGCGTCGCAGTAGATAACAAAGTCCTTAGAGAAGTCTGGCGGTACCAGAACGGGAGCAGAAGTCAGGCGTCTTTTCAGTTCCTGAAAGCTGTGCTCACATTGTGGAGTCCATTCAAACTTTTTATCCTTCTTAAGGAGTTCGGTTAGAGGTTTAGCAACTTTGGAGAAGTTCTCGACAAAGCGACGACAATAGCTCGCTAGGCCAAGGAAACTCCAAACTTGCTTGACCGATTCAGGTGGAGTCCAATTAAGGACGGCTTGAACTCGCTCAGGGTTAACAGCAATACCTTTACCAGATATTACATGACCCAGATAGGTCACTTCTGATAACCAAAATTCACATTTGGAAAACTTGGCATAAAGGCGGTGCTCTCGAAGTTTCTTCAACACTAGCCTTAGATGTTCGGCATGTTCTTCCTCGTTCTTGGAGTAGATGAGTATATCATCTAGGTAAACCACGACGAATTTATCCAAATACTCCATGAAGATTGAGTTCATTAACCGAGAAAAGGTGGCTGGAGCGTTGGTTAAACCGAAAGACATGACGGTGTACTCGTATTGGCCATAACGAGTAACAAAGGCCGTTTTAGGAATGTCCCCGTTTCTGATTTTGATTTGATGGTAGCCCAACCTCAAATCCATCTTGGAGAAGACTGAGGATCCAGCGAGCTGATCATAGAGGTCGTTGATCCTGGGAAGCGGATATTTGTTCTTGATTGTGACCAAATTGACAGGTCGATAATCTACAACCATCCGGTCCGTACCATCCTTCTTCTTGACGAATAGGACGGGGCAAGCCCACGGAGATGAACTAGGTCGGATGAAACCCTTTTTCAAGGACTCATCGAGTTGTTTCTTAAGCTCGGCTAGTTCTAGTGGTGCCATCTTATAGGGTCTTCTAGCAATCGGAACGGTTCCTGGAATGAGGTCTATTACGAACTCAACATCCCTGTCAGGTGGAACACCTGGCAATTCCTCTGGGAAGACATCCAGAAAGTCACGGACTACCGGAACGTCCTCAAGGTCTGGCAAAGGGCTGGCGTTAAGAGAATATAATTGTCGCTTGGCTAATCGGGTCAAGACATTGACTATCTTCCCTGAAGGATGAGTGAGTTGAACAGTCCTAGAGAAGCAATCAATTTTGGCATGATGAGCTGACATCCAGTCCATACCCAAAATGATATTAATATCTGAAAATTTGAGAGCTATCAAAGATGCAAGGAAAACAAGTCTGTCGACTTGGATTTCATTTCCATAACTTACCCTGGAGGTCTGCCATCTAGAACCAGGAGTAGAAATTTCCATAGTGGATGGCATGTTACAGAATGCGGTGTTATGCAAACGAGCATAGTTCTCGGATATAAATGAATGAGAGGCTCCTGTATCAAAAAGAACAGATTCCGGGTGGCAATTAACAAGGAGCGTACCGAGAATGACGTTGGGATCCTCTTGAGCTTCTTCGGCAGAGATACAATTGACATGGCCACGTGTAGCGGTGGCCGGCTTGGCGTGGAACACTTTCCCTGTTGGCTTGCCACGGCCAACAGCTTTAGCAGATTGGTTGGGGTTGGTCTGGGGACACTCACGCATATAGTGGCCAGATTCCCCACACTTGAAACAAGTCACGGAACTGGTACGTGGAGGAGCATTGTTGGTTGGACCCCCATAGGGCTTGGCTGGTGCAGACTGTTGAACAGGGCGAGGCGCCTGGAAAGATGGCCTCGGTGTGAACCTGGGTGGCAGGGCGGTGTTGGGCACCCACACGCGACGCTTCTGAGGACCAGCACCGGATGAGGAACCCATGTCACGGCCATGCTTGCGTGTTGCGTCATAGTCAGTCTGACCAGTCTCAGCACTAATGGCCTTGTTAACAAGTTTCTGAAAAGATGTGCACTCATGCAGACGGAGGTCGCGGCGAAGCTCAGGACTAAGTCCCTTACGGAACCTTGCTTGCTTCTTGGCATCAATAGAAACTTCCTCAGTTGCATATCGTGCGAGGTTACCGAACTCCCTGCTGTAGGCATCCACAGAGAGTCGGCCCTGAGTGAAACTGCAAAATTCCTCACATTTATGGTCCATGAGACCCTCCGGAATGTGATGTTCACGGAAAGCCTCGCTGAATTCAGCCCAGGTAGTGACATGGCCCGCTGGGCGCATAGCTCCATAATTCTCCCACCATAGACTGGCGGGGCCTTCAAGATGATATGCAGCAAAGGTGACCTTGTCAGCCTCCGCTACCAGCGCGGAACGCAGTTTGTGAGAAATACTGCGAAGCCAGTCATCAGCGTCGAGAGGCTCGACGGAGTGGTGGAACGTGGGTGGATGTAACTTGATGAAATCACTGAGTGACACCACGTTAGTCCTCTAATGGTGTGTCGTGTTCTGTTCAATACGCTCCAACAAACGGTTGGTCTCCCGCTTGTTTCTTTCGGCTTCCATCATAACCTCGGCTAGGGAAGGAGGATGAGGCAGATTTGCATTCCTGACTTCACTGCCTTCGGCCTGCTCTTGAGGGGCAGGGTTAGTGCGCGTGTTGACCATCCTAGGTAAACAAGACAATGATTTAGTCAGAATGATAAAATTCTGACATAGGATACAGAATGTAAGGAATAACTCGGAATGCAAGATGATCATCCGTATGACATGGTAGATACAGAAACTGCTTCTTTATTCCATCGTCATACACACCATACAGGGTTTAGTACAAGACCAAACAAGGTACTATTATGGTGAAAAGAGGATTACATCTCATCGGAGGCATTCCCAGCTCCTATACATTATTTTTCTACACCTCCGGAAGGCGATGCAAACTAGGTCATATCCCACGAGTCACGCAGGACGATAGACGACACAACTAACACGAACTAGTGATACTACTACTAACTCAGACCGATCCGTAATAGTCCTCGTAGAAGTCACCTCCATAGCCTGGAAGCTCAACATGATCATCCGGAAACAGACGAGCTTGTGGACCATAGGGACTAGGATGAGGTCTTGGACCAACAGACGGTGGCCTGCGGGGACCGCGAGGTGGGGTGATGCCTCCTACATCACGCCAACCCATCACATCTGGCAGAGCAGATCTCACAGGATAGAGATCGCGCATATCCGAATATCCAGCTTGCACCACCGGTGCAAACCGAGTCAATGTGGCCCAATGGTCAGCACGGGTATTGAAGAGCTCTAACCTCAAGGCCCGATTTTCACGGTCCTTATCCTCGAGCATCTCAGCAGTGGTGCGAGTCCGTGAATCCTCCTGGGTGGGGTCAGCATAGATAGCCTGGAGATACCCTTGTGCTCCCAGAAGTGATCCTGGCATATACCGGAAGTCAGAGTCCCGAAATAGGCCAGACCTGACTCGCATGATGGTCATCATAGAGTAGGCGGCGTCCTACACAGCCATCTCAGTAGTAACCCCGAGTCCATAGGAGCAGTGAAGGGGCTCGGTGGACCCAGGATAAGATGGAAATATCCTGACAGTGTAGAGATACTGGCTTTGATTAAAGTCTTAGAATTGCTCTTCGACCGTGTACTCAGGATACCAACGGTATCCAGCCTCAGTCATTACCCTGACCAACATGGCGGTATGACCGGGTACATCTAGGCATCGAGTCAGGCGAACCACTTGATTGAGGTCGCGAGTGGCCATCTGAAAACACAATCATAATGCAAAGGCATTAGAATTTCTAGCAAAATTTCGGCAGCATAACAGCTGTAAATGCTCAAGAAGGATTTTGAGACATTTGACAAAGGATTTCATTCACACTCAACATCATCATATCAAAGTTCTGAGTCCATCCTAGCAACATAATGTGGTAGTAGAACTGAACTAGGCTTGTAACCATCAAACCTATAAGGTACTACTGATTAGTAACACGTGATCCTGATAGAGAGAATAGATCCTAATTCCTTAACCCCCGGTGGAAGAATAGACTGACTCAGATCAGAATGTCATAAGATAAAGGAGTAAAAAAAGAGCCTTACGTTCCAACCCACAAACAATTCCCCTACATATAACTAAAGAATTTCTAGACTCAACATCGACCAGTTTGGCTTGGAGAACCTACAGGCAGTCCGGCTCTGATGCCAACGCTGTCAGGACCCCGACTCGATGTCACATCAATCTAGCCGGTAACACCTCATATCACTTTGTGGCCTCACGCACGGTATCCCCACGGGTGTCGCCTTACCTTTTCCCGGGACCGTTTGCGCCTTTTGGCTCACGTATATGATAGTGTCGCTAGCATCCATATGATAAGGAGCCCGGGCTGACATGACTAGTCATAAACCCAAAGTGGCACAGACTTACAGGGACAGGCGTCCATGACCCAGCTTCGAACGTGTTGGTCATCAGCAAGTGGGTCCGGGCTGTAGCACTGGGCTAGCAGGACTCCGGTAAACCGGGCTGTAGCGGGCTAGCAGGACTCTGGTACTCAATGCGTGACATTTCCCCGAAGGGACAGACACCGGAACGAAGAAGGACACTTGCCGGCCAGCCTAAGTGTTCCAGAGCAGTAGCAAGCTACCATGGCTCAGCGGTAACACTAGGAGACATTTCCCGGTAAGAGAGGCTACTAAAGATAAACAACTAGATAGTCAGATCCCACACATACCAAGCATTTCAATCATACACACAATATGCTCGATATGTGCAAACACAACAAGGCATCACAACATGACTCTATGACACAAGTACTTTATTTAAGGCTCAGAGAGCCATACATAACATACACAAAGGTACGGGTCACACGACCCAGCATTCAAGTCATACAGTCATACAAACCAGCAGCGGAAGTAAATTGTCTGAGTACAGACAACTAGTAAAATAAAAGAGGCTTGGAAAGCCTAGCTATACTACGAGGTCCTTCACAAGCTCAGGATCACCACCTGGGCCTTAGCCTACTCATTGATGTCAACGTCTATGTAGAACCCATCAGAAGGGGTTGCAGCGTCTTCTGTAAAAATGTAAATTATAGCAACATGAGTACAAAGGTACTCAGCAAGACTTATATCAGATCCTACATACATGCATATTATCAAGAAGGGTTGGTGGAGTTATTGCAGCAAGCCAGCTTTGACTCTTGGCTAGGCTAACCTACGAGACTCCAATTTGAAAAGGTTTTGCGCACACGAGTCCACTACTCACCACTTCAATACACTACCGAGGATCCACCCCCGTCTTCCTGCGGAAGAGCCATCCTCGGCACTCACACTTATCTTGAGGCTTTTAGTAGTTTCCATTTACTTGTCTATGAACTGTATAGGCAACCAAGTAGTCCTTTACCGCGGACGCGGCTATTCGAATAGATCATGATAACCCTGCAGGGGTGTACTTCTTCATACACGCTCTCACCACTTACCGTCGTTTACATGACGTGTACTCGGCAACCTTCAAGCGGAAGCCCAACGTGGGTGTCGGCCACGACCTACCTAACCACCTAAGCTTCCAGTCCAGGTTTATCGCCTATCCAGTTTCCATCCGCAGGGAGTCCGGCCAAGGTTTCCCATATGGCCCCGAACGATGTGAACATGGTTCCCAAGATACCTAACGGGTATTCGGTACACCCGGCCACGTACCTACCGCATCACAGCCCACCCCTACGGTCAGCGCTGTCCACGACCTCCAGTAGGCTACAAACACCAGAAACTACTTGCAACTCCTGGACGGAGAACTAGGGTGAATAAGAAGCCGAGAGGGTCCATTGGTTTCGGGCCCAATGCATGGTAGTAGCTGATTCTTAAATCACACATACAGATCTTAGTGCTTAAGGTCGGCTTCAATGAAACAACCCACCATGTACTCCTACATGGCCTCTCATCGATACCTTTACCAAATCGTGTTCACCACACCACTCTCATTACTGACATAATCATTTCACTCTAGCCCATCACCCAGATGAACCAGACCTGACACGACTCTAAGCATAGCAGGCATAGCAAGGTAGGAACAACACATACATATGGCTCAATCAACTCCTACACATGCTAGTGGGTTTCATCTAGTTACTGTGGCAATGACAGGTCATGCAGAGGAAGTGGGTTCAACTACCGTAGCACACAACAGTTTGAAACGCGTTGTCTTAATGCAGTAAAAGAGAGCAGGAGCGAGAACATGGGATTGTATCGATATGATCAAATGGTTGGTTGCTTGCCTGATGGTTCGATGCACTGATACGGTTCTTCGTTAGGGTAATCACGATACTCCTCGGTGGCAGAACCTGCCGCAAAGAACACCGATACACAACCATCACCAAACAATGTGCAACAATATGATGCATGCATGAAACATAGCAATATGAGTGTGTTGGGCTAATGCAACTAAGACTAGAAGGGTTTGAACCAATTTGAATCAAAGATTCAAATTTCAAACTCAAACATGGCCCTTTAAAGTGTTTTTCCTTGTTCTGCATTAAACATCAAGTTAACTTGTTTAATCATGCATGAAAATAGTACAGATGGATAGATTGGATTTTTCTGATCATTTTTCATATATAATTTGTCTGATTTGGAGTTACAGAATAAAAGTTATGAATTTTTAAAGTTTAAACTATATTCTGGAATTTCCTATATTAGATTAATTCCAGAAAATCAATTATTGCGTCAGCCTGACGTCAGTGTGACGTCAGCAGGTCAACGGAACATGTCCAGGTCAAACCTGACAGTGGGTCCCGCGTGTCAGTGTGATTAGATTAATTAAAGTTTAATTAAAACTAAACCTGTTTAATTAACAGGGCTGGGCCCCACCTGTCATTGACTCAGGGGAGTCAACCAGGGCCCACCCGTGGTCAAACCCGGGTCGGCTGCACCGGCGTTTAGCCGCCGGCGAGCCCGACGCGGCGGCGGAAGTGGTTTTGGCCGTTTCGGCCACCAAATGGGTCGCGGAGACCACCGGAGTGGAGCTGAGGTCGAGCCGCAGCTCTTGGTGGAGTCCGTCGGGGTCGGGGTGGCCGGAGTTGGCGCCGGCGACGACTTTGGCGGCCACCGGGGTTCGGCCGAAGACGAACTTGACGCTAGAGGGGTCGGTGAGGCTCGGGGAGTGGCTAGCTAGGTGCTAAGTGACACGGTGAGCATGACGGACACCGTGGAGTGGCCGGAGGATGACCGGGAGCACGTCGGCGACGAGCTCCACGGCGGTGGGTGCGGTTGAGCTCCGGGAGGTCGCTACACGGCTCCGGAGCAAGAACGGAAGGGAGGGGAAGATGGCTAAGCTCACAGTGAGTGCGACGAAGCCCTTGGTGTGGCCGGAGATGGACCGGAGCAACGACGGTGTTGAAGGGGATCTCCGGCGACGGCGGTTCGGGCGAGGTCGTTGCGGTGGACTCGGGCGTTGCGAGCGCTCAGGGCTCGGCTTGCTCGATGGAGTGGACAGTGGCGAAGCTCCTGGACACGATGAGAGGACGCACGGGCGGCGGGTAGCACGGCTACGACGAAGGCACGGCGATGGTGGCGTCCGTCATGGCGGGGGAGCGCGAGGGGGAGGAGCTGGAGAGGAGAGGGGGTGTCTGGGGGGTTCGGGGGAGCGAGGGAGGCCGATCCACGACGTCACCGGGCGAGGGGAGCGGCGAGGCGGCGAGCAGGTGCGTGGCGCACGCTGCGGTCGCCGTCGGGCACCTGCCTGCCTGCCTGGCCGGCAAGCAGCTCGCTGGAGCGGCGCTGGGCTGGGCCGGCAGGTGGGCCGGGTGCTGGGCGCCAGGTAAGTTTTTTCCATTTCTTTCTGTTTTCTGTTTTTTTAATACTTCTGCAACTTTGTTGAATTAAATAAAATACTTAGGCTACTCCTAAAATCACCAAACTACTCCTGGTCCATAGTTGGATTATTTCCAACATGAAACATTTTAGTTTGGAGATATTTGAGCATTTAAATATTTTATATAATTTTAAATGCCCAAATTCAAATATTTATGATTTAATTCAAAAACCCTAAGATGGCCTAGGAAAATGTGCACCACTTTTGGCAGAGGTTCTGAACCAAGACATAAATGGTGGTCATTTTAGAAGGGCATTTCAGGTTCATTGAAAAAGTTTTTAGTAAACCCTAGTTGGTTTCAGAGGGGACTGGGGGTTCTGTCATCCCCATTTCAGGTTTCTGGTGAAAGAATAAACATGATGCAACACTCTAATGCATGACTAGCTAGGGTGTGATAGTATGGCCATCGTGTCAGGGTCTTGTCGGTGTCGGGTCGTGCTGCAGTCGGCAGCCGACTGGTTGACGCAGTCGGCAACCGGCTGGTTGAAGCAGTCGGCAGCCGGCAGTCGGCCGGGCAGAGCAGTCGGACGGGAAGCCGGCAGGAGCGGCCGGACAGTAGGACTGAGGGGCTTTGCTAGCCCCGATGTCTTGAAATATCGTCTTGCCGTCCTCGGGGTACCCGTGGTCGATTACCCCGACAGTAGCCCCCAAGCCTCCGGGCAACTTGGCAAAGTTGGGCAGAGGTTTTTTGGCGAGTGTTCATGGAAATGATCATTTAGAAAAAAGTCAAAGCTAGTCCATGCGGATATATCAAATGTTAGCTTTTAGCATTGCAAGTTTTATACGAAGGGTGCCGACTCGGTTTAGTCTGAGCCCCCTTAATCTTTTTCGTGTTCCCTCTGCTTTTTGGCTTGTGCTCTTGCTTGCCGGACAGCCGCTCTGTGGTCTGTGGCTAAGAGTGGGCAGCGAAGTGGAGTGTACAGTACTCAGAGTCTAGGAGCAGATTCAACCGAGTAGATACTTGTAAAGGAAACGGCCGGATCGCCTGATTTGTTTTTCTTCCCAGACGTTTTTCGCGTGGGTGGCCTCCAGCGTTCACTCTTGCTAGTCGGACAGTCGCTCTGCGGTCTGTGACTGAGAGTGGGCCTTTGGTACCGCGCACGGTACTAAGCCGTCTGCGGGAACTAACGTCTCAGGCCAAGCGGCCAGCCCCCGGGCCAACTCTGGCTGGCGCCGGGGCGAACAGTGATGCTACTGTCATAAAAAATGCGGAGATAGCACCCGAGCATCGCTCGGGGTTATCCATGCTTGCGTGATGCAAAAATATGCGGGCGAGGAGCTCACATTGATTTTTGTGTAGTCGCGGTCGTCGAAAACAGCCGGCGCGACTCGGCGATTGTGGAGCGCGTCGGTGCACCCGCTGGGTGTAGCCTTCGAGCCCCCGGGTGCTCGAAGGGGGGTTCCGGCCGGTCAAGCTCGACCTGCCAGGCGGCGAGGCATCTTGCAACGTCCTTTTTCTTCCTTTTCTCTTCTGCCGACTGCTGACACCGGACAAAACTCTTCTTTTGTCTGCAATCCTTGCGGGGGCGCGCCAGCGCACCCGCGGGTGTAGCCCCCGAGATTTAGGCCGACTGCTGAGCAGTCGGGCCGGATCTCCCGGCAACTACTTTGTCTTCTTTTTCACGGGGGCGCGTCAGCGCACCCGCTGGGTGTAGCCCCCGAGATTCGGGCCGACTGCTGAGCAGTCGGGCCGGATCTCCCGGCAACTACTATGTCTTCTTCCTTTTTCTCGCGGGGGCGCATCAGCGCACCCGCTGGGTGTAGCCCCCGAGATTCAGGCCGACTGCTGAGCAGTCGGGCCGGATCTCCCGGCGACTACTTTGTCTTCTTCCTCGCGGGGGCGCGTCAGCGTACCCACTGGATGTATCGCCCGAGATTCGGGCGCTCGAGGAGGTCCCGGCCAGTCGGGCTTGACCGGCAGGGGGCGAGCGGGACGCGTCCGAGCCGGCGCTCTTGCCGGCCAGACGTTGAAGCTGGTAGGCAGGCCGGGTCGCGTCTAGCCGTCCGAGTGGCAAAGCAGGCGGGCGGATAGACGAACATTTTTTCTTCGGATACATTTTTTTCCTAAGTCGACTTGAGCAGTCGTCCACATTTCTTTTTCTCTCGATGGGTTGGGCAGTCAGCCCTTCTTCTGCACAAGCAGCCGGCTGCATGCCTCTCTATCTTCTTCTCTCTCTCTTTTTTCACATCCAGCTTGACCAGCCGGGTTCTTTATCTAGCCGGCATCTCTCCTTTTCTTTTCTTTGTTCTTTTTCAGGCGAGCCGGCCCACTGACTTTTCTTTGGCCGGGTCCAACCCCACTTCTACTTTTCCTTTGAGCAGCCGGCCGAAGCGAAGCCGGCCAGGGCGGGTTGGGCGGAGCCGGCTAGGCGGGCGCGGCAGGCAGGACACGGCCAAGCGCAGGGGAGCGCGGGCGCATGGCGGCGATGCGGACGGGACGCCGAAGGCGGAGCCGGCGCGAGGAGCGTGACCCGGCCGGCGCAGATAGCCAGCGCACGGGGGCTGGGTCGCGGGCGCAAGCCTGCGGAGACGAGGGGTGCGGGGTCCCGACGCGGGGGCCCGCTGAGATGGTGAGGCAGCCGCGGGGGACCCGACAGGCGCGGAGGAGTGGAGCCGGCCGGGTTGCGGGGGAAGCCGGCACAGGCGAAGTCGGCAGGCGTGGACGGGGCAGAGCCGGCGGCCGACGCAGGAGGCCGGCGCAGCACCGTTGTAGGG
>NC_057812.1:274557050-274633454 GCF_018294505.1 Triticum aestivum
TCCTGTTGCTCGAAGCGGGGAGCACAAATAGGCGAGGCGGACGCATGTGGTACTCCGGCAGCGACAAGATGGAGATGGGTCGTCGTGAGAGCTCGGGATCTCTGTCGAAGAGGGAAAAGCTCGTCTCACTCGCACAGAGGCGAGGCCGGCAGCGGCTACGCTAGAACGGGGGGGGGGGGGACGGCGGCGCCCTCTGCCGGATGAGGACGATGGCCAGACCAGGGACAAGGCAAGGTGCAGATCCGGCAAGGCGGCTCCATTCCCGGCGGCATCCGACGGATCTGGCGAGGTGGTGGCCGTGCTCCTTCAGGAAGCCTCCAAGGCGGCGCTGCGTTGAAAACAGAGAGAGATCGTGAGGGAATGGGAGAGGGGGCTTACACGAAAAGGGAACGGGGAGAGGGAGTAGAGGCACAGCCTGGTGGTCGAGGACGCTAGCGGCGGCATGCTCCGGCGAGGGACTTCCGGCGGGGAGGGATCGGGCAGCAGGCGCTGGTAGGAGGCGGGCGATTGTGATTGGGTGGATCGGGCAGGGAAGATCCCGAGGGGGATTTGGAAAGCGGCGGCGGGCGATGGGACACATCTCCTAGATTTTAGGGTTGACTGTTATATAGGTAGGTTGGTTAGGTTAGGGGCTACTCGGTCCATCCGATCGTAATCGGACGATCACGAATAAAATATCTACGGAGTCTAAATAAGAAAACGGTGACGTTTTGCAAATGTTTGGGGATGATCCGGACACAACGGTGGCGACAGTCCGGGTCGGGTTCGGGACAACTTTCGGACACGCGCGAGGGGGGGGCTACGGGCTGACGAGAGAGGTTAGGATGGACCTGGAGGTAGGTAGTGGGCTGTGTAGATGGTCTCGCGCTGAGAGAAGAGAAGAGAGGGAGGCCCGGCGACTGTTTTCGGAGACCGAAAACGTCCGACGTGTGCCCGGCTATAATGCCGCTATAGTTTAACGGTTGGGCTATCAGACGAACTCCGAATGCGATGAAACTTGACACGCAGTCTATCTACACTATAATAAGACCACACGCCAACTTTCAACCCATTCCGAGAACATTTTCTGGCCACTTATAAAATACTATTACGGACATGCCGCGGGCGCGTGCAAGTGTGTCTAGGCTCAGAACGGACAACGGAGAGAACCGGAAGACCCGGATGGATGTAAGTTTTGAAAACATGATGATGCAATGCACATGATGACATGACAAGATGCAGCACGCAAGCAAAGACAGCGAAATAATTGGAAGACACCTGGCACATTGGTCTCGGGGCGTCACAAGATCTATCTCCCCTGGTAGTGCCACTGTCAGCGGTTCTACAGCCCCTACGGGCGGTACAACCGCTAGAGCGGTACTACCGGCGGAGGATCCGGTACAACCAGAGTATATCAACCACCCAGCATTGTTCTATCTTCTCTGTTGCCGCAACATGTTCCTTTTCTGCTAGTGTGTGCAATCCTCTCATCCTTGCTGGGTTTTGTGTGCTCTTTTCATGTGTGTGTTCAGGTGGCTCTAGTTCTCGCTCTGCTCCTCGCAAGACCAAGAAGAGGGCACGAAGGACCTTGTGCCCGGTTGTGTTTGATGATGAAGAAGAAGTTGTGATTCCCACCAAGCCCACTCGTCGTGAAAAGTTTGCAGCTGCTAAGCAACATGTGGTTAGGCCGTTGCATCGTTGGAAATCCAAGGAATGGGAAGCCTTCCGATCAAAGAATTTGTATGAGGTTCCCATTGCTCCTCGTTGGACCACTGTTCAGTTCCGGAATGAGATGCAAGTGCGGATTGTTCATGAACTCTTTGAGCACAACAAGAACAGATATACCAAGCAGTGGACAATTTATCTTGACCATTGGAGGAACAACCTGGAGTATTTTGGTGAGGCGCTGGCTCTCTGCGAGGAGTTTGATCTTGTCAAGCTCATGTCAGTCAACTGTGACTTTGATGTTCAACTCATTCATCAGTTCTATGCCACGGTTCATTTTGGGGAAGATGACACATGCACTCTCACCTTCATGTGTCGTGATGAATTGTTTCAAGTTCCCTGGAGGGCATTCTGCAATGCTATTGGGTACGAGGATACCGGTCTGGAAGGAAGGGGTGGCATTCGTCATCATGACTTTCCTGAGTCCATGCCTAAGGAGAATCTTGCCCCTCTGTACATTCGGGGCCGTGGGATTATTGGAGAATCCAAGGATTTGGAGAAGGTCTATGACATCATGCACCGAGTGTTCCACAATGTGCTCTTGCCCAAGGTGGGCAATCAAGATGAGATTCATGGTTATCTGGTTGATTTGATGGTTGCTATGAAGACCATGGTGGGGACAGGGGCAACGTTTGATGTGTCCAATTGGATGTGGCATGAGACGTACAACATGGTCATCTACCGTAAAGTCCCAATCTATGCTCCGTTTGTCATGTGCTTTCTGAACTCTGTGTGGGCTGTTCCTCGTCCTGGAGAGCTCCTCACTTCTCCAGACAACCTCACTGTTCATGAGGTCAAGCTCCTTAAGAAGAAGAAGCATGCTGAGCCTCGCTTCCCTGCCAATGCTCGTGAGGATGTCTATGCTACTTCTGACGATGAGGACTTTGAGATGGAGCCAGGGGCCAAGCCCTCATGGGTGGCCAAGCTCACTGCCAAGGTGAAGAAGACCTTTTGTCTCCAGGCTGACATCCAGAAGAGGATGTATGAGGCACATGTCAATGAGAAGCTTGCACGATGTCGCCAAATTGCAATGATGAAGCACCTCAACATGCCGGTTCAGAGTGGCTCTGAGAAGAGCATCACCCCGGAGGAGCGTTGGATATCTACCCATAGCACCTGGACTGATGATGAAGCCCCTCCCCAGCCATCCTCCTCGTTTGCAGCAGCTGACAATGCCATGGAAGAATCTGATCACGACGACGATGACGACTCTGATGATGACGATCCAGATGCGACTGTGGAGTCAGAGGAGGACGCCTGAGCTTTGGGACGCTAGCTTCGCTCTTTTCCTTTTTGGTGTCTTGATGCCAAAGGGGGAGAGGGTTCTATAGGTCTCGGGGATTTGCATGGGTTTTTCTTTTTCTCGTTTTCTCGTGTTGGTCTTTGTTCGTGGACTTGTTTCGTTCCTTGCTGAGTGTGAGACTTGTTACTCCTGTTACCTTTCCGTTCATCGGTCATTATCGTTATTATTGCACTCTAAGTATTATATTGTCTCTGTTTTTTATGTTTAGAGTGGTGAGTCTATAAAATCAAGGGGGAGTCTAGTCTTGAAAGTGTTGGGGAACGTAGCAGAAATTCAAAATTTTCTTACGTGTCACCAAGATCTATCTATGGAGAAACCAGCAATGAGGGTAAGGAGAGTGCATCTACATACCCTTGTAGATCGCTATGCAGAAGCGTTCAAGAGAATGCGGTTGAAGGAGTTGTACTCGTCGTGATCCAAATCACCGGAGATCCTAGTGCCGAACGGACGGCACCTCCGCGTTCAACACACGTACAGCCCGACGACGTCTCCCATGCCTTGATCCAGCAAGGAGAAAGGGAGAGGTTGAGGAAGACTCCATCCAGCAGTAGCACAACGGCGTGGTGGTGGTGGAGGAGCGTGGTACTCCAGCAGGGCTTCGCCAAGCACCGCAAGAGACGAGGAGGAGAGAGGTAGGGCTGCGCCAGGGAGAGATCAAATCGTCTTGTCTTGGGCAGCCCCAAACCTCAACTATTTATAGGAGGAGGGGAGGAGGGTGCGCCCCCTCTAGGGTTCCCACCCCTAGAGGGGCGGCAGCCCTAGATGGGTTGGAGGGGGCGGCCAAGAGGGGGAGAGAGGGAGGCGCACCACTAGGTGGGCCTTAGGCCCATCTGAGCCTAGGGTTTGCCCCCTTCCACTCTCCCTTGCGCCTTGGGCCTTGGTGGGGGGGGGGTCGCACCAGCCCACCTGGGGCTGGTCCCCTCCCACTCTTGGCCCATGCAAGCCTCCGGGGCTGGTGGCCCCACTTGGTGGACCCCCAGGACCCTCCCAGTGGTCCCGGTACGTTACCGATAAAACCCGAAACTTTTCCGGTGACCAAAACAGGACTTCCCATATATAAATCTTTACCTCCGGACCATTCTGGAACTCCTCGTGATGTCCGGGATCTCATCCGGGACTCCGAACAACGTTCGGTAACCACGTATATCTATTCCTTATAACCCTAGCATCATTGAACCTTAAGTGTGTAAACCCTACGGGTTCGGGAACCATGCAGACATGACCGACATGTTCTCCAGTCAATAACCAACAGCGGGATCTGGATACCCATGTTGGTTCCCACATGTTCCACGATGATCTCATCGGATGAACCACGATGTCGAGGATTCGATCAATCCCGTATACAATTCCCTTTGTCTAGCGGTATTGTACTTGCCCGAGATTCGATCGTCGGTATCCCGATACCTTGTTCAATCTCATTACCGGCAAGTCTCTTTTACTCGTTCCGTAACACATCAGCCTGTGATCAACTCCTTGATCACATTGTGCACATTATGATGATGTCCTACCGAGTGGGCCCAGAGATACCTCTCCGTTTACACGGAGTGACAAATCCCAGTCTCGATTCGTGCCAACCCAACAGACACTTTCGGAGATACCTGTAGTGTACCTTTATAGTCACCCAGTTACGTTGTGACATTTGGCACACCCCAAGTATTCCTACGGTATCCGAGAGTTGCACAATCTCATGGTCTAAGGAAATGATACTTGACATTAGAAAAGCTTTAGCATACGAACTACACGATCTTTGTGCTAGGCTTAGGATTGGGTCTTGTCCATCACATCATTCTCCCAATGATGTAATCCCGTTATCAACGACATCCAATGTCCATGATCAGGAAACTGTAACCATCTATTGATCAACGAGCTAGTCAACTAGAGGCTTACTAGGGACATGGTGTTGTCTATGTATCCACACATGTATCTGAGTTTCCTATCAATACAATTCTAGCATGGATAATAAACGATTATCATGAACAAGGAAATATAATAATAATCAATTTATTATTGCCTCTAGGGCTTATTTCCAACAGTCTCCCACTTGCACTAGAGTCAATAATCTAGTTCACATCGCCATGTGATTAACACTCACAGGTCACATCGCCATGTGACGAACATCCAAAGAGTTTACTAGTGTCACTAAACTAGTTCACATCATCATGTGATTAAGACTCAATGAGTTCTGGGTTTGATCATGTTTTGCTTGTGAGAGAGGTTTTAGTCAACGGGTCTGCAACATTCAGATCCGTATGTACTTCGCAAATCTCTAGGTCATATTATAAATGTTGCTTCCACGCTCCACTTGGAGCTATTCCAAATGGTTGCTCCACTATACGTATCCGGTTTGCTACTCAGAGTCATTCGGATAGGTGTTAAAGCTTGCATCGATGTAACCCTTTACGCCGAACTCTTTATCACCTCCATAATCGAGAAACATGTCCTTATTACTCCAAGGACAATTTTTGACCGCTATCTAGTGATCCACTCCTGGATCACCTTTGTACCCTCTTGCCAGACATGTGGCAAGGCACACATCAGGTGCGGTACTCAGCATGGCATACCGTATAGAGCCTATGACAAAAGCATAGGGGACGACCTTCGTCCTTCCTCTTTCTTCTGCCGTGGTCGAGCTTTAAGTCTTAACTTCATACCTTACAACTCAGGCAAGAACTCCTTCTTTGGCTGATCCATCTTGAACACCTTCAAGATCATGTCAAGGTATGTGCTCATTTGAAAGTACCATTAAGTGTTTTGATCTATCCTTATAGATCTTGATGCTCAATGTTCAAGTAGCTTAATCCAGGCTTTCCATTGAAAAACACTTTCCAAATAACCCTATATGCTTTCCAGAAATTCTACATCATTTCTGATCCACAATATGTCAACAACATATACTCATCAGAAATTCTATAGTGCTCCCACTCACTTCTTTGGAAATACAAGTTTCTCATAAACTTTGTATACACCCAAAATCTTTGATCATCTCATCAAAGCATACATTCCAACTCCGAGATGCTTACTCCAGTCCTTAGAAGGATTGCTGGAGCTTTGCATACTTATTAGCATCTTTCAGGATTGACAAAACCTTCCGGTTGTATCACATACAACCTTTCCTCAAGAAAATCGTCGAGGAAACAATGTTTTGACATCCTATCTGCAAGATTTCATAAATAATGCAGTAATCGCTAATATAATTCCAACAGACTCTTAGCATCGCCACGAGTGAGAAAGTCTCATCATAGTCAACTCCTTGAACTTGTCGGAAAAAATCTTAACGACAAGTCGAGCTTTCTTAATGGTGATACTTACCATCATTGTCCGTCTTCCTTTTAAAATCCATCTGTACTCAACAGCCTTACGACCATCAAGTAGTTCTGCCAAAGTCTACACTTTGTTTTCATACATGGATCCTCTCTCGGATTTTATGGCCTCGAGCCATTTATCGGAATCCGGGCCCACCATCGCTTCTCCATAGCTCGTAGGTTCATTGTTGTCTAGCAACATGACTTCCAAGACAGGATCACGTACCACTCTGAAGTAGTACGCATCCTTGTCATCCCACGAGGTTTGGTAGTGACTTGATCTGAAGTTTCATGATCACTATCATAAGCTTCCACTTCAATTGATGTAGGTGCCACAGGAACAACTTCCTGTGCCCTGCCACACACTAGTTGAAGAGACGGTTCAATAACCTCATCAAGTCTCCACCATCCTCCCACTCAATTCTTTCGAGAGAAACTTTTCCTCGAGAAAGGACCCGATTCTAGAAACAATCCCTTATTGCTTTCGGATCTGAGACAGGAGGTATACCCAACTGTTTTGGGTGTCCTATGAAGATGCATTTATCCGCTTTGGGTTCGAGCTTATCAGCCTGAAACTTTTTCACATAAGCGTCGCAGCCCCAAACTTTTAAGAAATGACAGCTTAGGTTTCTCTAAACCATAGTTCATACGGTGTCATCTCATCGGAATTACGTGGTGCCCTATTTAAAGTGAATGTGGTTGTCTCTAATGCCTAACCCATAAACTATCGTGGTAATTCGATAAGAGACATCATGGTATGCATCATATCCAATAGGGTGCAGTTATGATGTTCGGACACACCATCACACTATGGTGTTCCAGGCTGTATTAGTTGTGAAACAATTTCCACAATGTCTTAATTCTGTGCCAAACTCGTAATTCAGATATTCATCTCTATGATCATATCATAGATATTTTATCCTCTTGTCACGACGATCTTTCAACTTCACCCTGAAATTACTTGAACCTTTCAATAATTCAGACTCGTGATTCATCAAGTAAATATACTCAACATCTACTCAAATCATCTGTGAAGTAAGAACATAACGATATCCACTACATGCCTCAGCACTCATTGGACTGCACACATCAAAATGTATTACTTCCAACAAGTTGCTTTCTAGTTCCATTTTACTGAAAACGAGGCTTTCAGTCATCTTGCCCATGTGGTATGATTTGCATGTCTCAAGTGATTCAAAATCAAGTGAGTCCAAACGGTCCATTTGCATGGAGTTTCTTCATGCATATACACCAATAGACATGGTTCGCATGTCTCAAACTTTTCAAAAACGAGTGAGCCCAAAGATCCATCAACATGGAGCTTCTTCATGCGTTTTATACCGATATGACTTACGTGGCAGTGCCACAAGTAGGTGGTACTATCATTACTATCTTTTTGGCATGAACATGTGTATCACTACGATCGAGATTCAATAAACCATTCATTTTAGGTGTAAGACCATTGAAGGTATTATTCAAATAAACAGAGTAACCATTATTCTCCTTAAATGAATAACCGTATTGCGATAGACATAATCCAATCATGTCTATGCTCAACGCAAACACCAATCTCGATGGTAGAGGGAGCGTACGATATTTGATCAACCTTGGAAATACTTCCAACACATATCGTCATCTCACCTTTAGCTAGTCTCCGTTTATTCCGTAGCTTTTATTTCGAGTTACTAACACTTAGTAACCGAACCGGTATCTAATACCCTGGTGCTACTAGGAGTACTAGTAAAGTACACATTAACATAATGTATATCCAATATACTTCTATCGACTGCAGCCTTCTCATCTACCAAGTATCTAGGGTAATTCTGCTCCAGTGGCTGTTCCCCTTATTACAGAAGCACTTAGTCTCGGGTTTGGGTTCAACCTTGGGTTTCTTCACTAGAGCAGCAGCTGATTTGCCGTTTCATGAAGCATCCCTTTTTGCCCTTGCCCTTCTTGAAACTAGTGGTTTCACCAACCATCAAAAATTGATGCTCCTTCTTGATTTCTACTTTTGTGGTGTCAAACATCGCGAATATCTCAAGGATCATCATATATGTCCCTGATATATTATAGTTCATCACGAAGCTCTAGCAGCTTGGTGGTAATGACTTCGGAGAAACATCACTATCTCATCTGGAAGATCAACTCCCACTCGATTCAAATGATTGTTGTACTCAGACAATCTGAGCACAAGCTCAACAATTGAGCTTTTCTCCTTAGTTTGTAGGCTAAGAAAATCGTCGGAGGTCTTATACCTCTTGACGTGGGCACGAGCCTGAAATCCCAATTTCAGCCCTCGAAACATCTCATATGTTTCGCGACGTTTCAAAACGTCTTCGGTGCCTCAATTCTAAACCGTTTAACTGAACTATCACGTAGTTATCAAAATGTGTATGTCAGATGTTCGCAACATCCACAGACGACGTTCGAGGTTCAGCACACTGAGCGGTGCATTAAGGACATAAGCCTTCTATGAAGCAATGAGGACAATCCTCAGTTTACGGACCTAGTCCGCATAATTGCTACTATCAACTTTCAACTAAATTTTCTCTAGGAACATATCTAAACAGTAGAACTAAAGCGCGAGCCACGACATAATTTGCGAAGACCTTTTGACTATGTTCAGGATAATTAAGTTCATCTTATGAACTCCCACTCAGATAGACATCCCTCTAGTCATCTAAGTGATTACATGATCCGAGTCAACTAGGCCGTGTCCGATCATCACGTGAGACGGACTAGTCATCATCGGTGAACATCTTCATGTTGATCGTATCTACCATACGACTCATGCTCGACCTTTCGGTCTCTTGTGTTCCGAGGCCATGTCTGTACATGCTAGGCTCGTCAAGTCAACCTAAGTGTTTCGCGTGTGTAAATCTGTCTTACACCCGTTGTATGTGAACGTTAGAATCTATCACACCCGATCATCACGTGGTGCTTCGAAACAACGAACTGTCGCAACGGTGCACAGTTAGGGGGAACACTTTCTTGAAATTTTAATGAGGGATCATCTTATTTACTACCGTCGTTCTAAGCAAATAAGATGCATAAACATGATAAACATCACATGCAATCAAATAGTGACATGATATGGCCAATATCATATTGCTCCTTTGATCTCCATCTTCGGGGCTCCATGATCATCATCGTCACCGGCATGACACCATGATCTCCATCATCATGATCTCCATCATCGTGTCTTCATGAAGTTGTCTCGCCAACTATTACTTCTACTACTACAGCTAACGGTTAGCAATAAAGTAAAGTAATTACATGACGTTTATGTTGACACGCAGGTCATAAATAAATTAAGACAACTCCTATGGCTCCTGCCGGTTGTCATACTCATCGACATGCAAGTCGTGATTCCTATTACAAGAACATGATCAATCTCATACATCACATATCATTCATCACATTCTTCTTGGCCATATCACATCACATAGCATACCCTGCAAAAACAAGTTAGACGTCCTCTAATTGTTGTTTGCATGTTTTACGTGGCTGCTATGGGTTTCTAGCAAGAACGTTTCTTACCTACGCAAAAACCACAACGTGATATGCCAATTGCTATTTACCCTTCATAAGGACCCTTTTCATCGAATCCGATCCGACTAAAGTGGGAGAGACAGACACCCGCTAGCCACCTTATGCAACTAGTGCATGTCAGTCGGTGGAACCAGTCTCACATAAGAGTATGTGTAAGGTCGGTCCGGGCCGCTTCATCCCACAATGCCGCCGAATCAAGATTGGACTAGTAACGGTAAGCATATTGAACAAAATCAACGCCCACAACTACTTTGTGTTCTACTCGTGCATAGAATCTACGCAATAGACCTAGCTCTGATACCACTGTTGGGGAACGTAGCAGAAATTCAAAATTTTCTTACGTGTCACCAAGATCTATCTATGGAGAAACCAGCAACGAGGGGAAGGAGAGTGCATCTACATACCCTTGTAGATTGCTATGCGGAAGCGTTCAAGAGAACGGGGTTGAAGGAGTCGTACTCGTCGTGATCCAAATCACCGGAGATCCTAGTGCCGAACGGACGGCACCTCCGCGTTCAACACATGTACAGCCCGACGACGTCTCCCATGCCTTGATCCAGCAAGGAGAAAGGGAGAGGTTGAGGAAGACTCCATCCAGTAGCAGCACAATGGCGTGGTGGTGGTGGAGGAGCGTGGTACTCCAGCAGGGCTTCGCCAAGCACCGCAAGAGACGAGGAGGAGAGAGGTAGGGCTGCGCCAGGGAGACATCAAATCGTCTTGTCTTGGGCAGCCCCAAACCTCAACTATTTATAGGAGGAAGGGAGGAGGGTGCGCCCCCTCTAGGGTTCCCACCCCTAGAGGGGCGGAAGCCCTAGATGGGTTGGAGGGGGCGGCCAAGAGGGGGAGAGAGGGAGGCGCACCACTAGGTGGGCCTTAGGCCCATCTGAGCCTAGGGTTTGCCCCCTTCCACTCTCCCTTGCGCCTTGGGCCTTGGTGGGGGGCGCACCAGCCCACCTGGGGCTGGTCCCCTCCCACTCTTGGCCCATGCAAGCCTCCGGGGCTGGTGGCCCCACTTGGTGGACCCCCGGGACCCTCTCGGTGGTCCCGGTACGTTACCGATAAAACCCGAAACTTTTCTGGTGACCAAAACAGGACTTCCCATATATAAATCTTTACCTCCGGACCATTCCGGAACTCCTCGTGACGTCCGAGATCTCATCCGGGACTCCGAACAACATTCGGTAACCACATATATCTATTCCTTATAACCCTAGCGTCATCGAACCTTAAGTGTGTAGACCCTACGGGTTCGGGAACCATGCAGACATGACCGAGACGTTCTCCGGTCAATAACCAACAGCGGGATCTGGATACCCATGTTGGTTCCCACATGTTCCACGATGATCTCATCGGATGAACTACGATGTCGAGGATTCGATCAATCCCGTATACAATTCCCTTTGTCGAGCGGTATTGTACTTGCCCGAGATCCGATCGTCGGTATCCCGATACCTTGTTCAATCTCGTTACCGGCAAGTCTCTTTTACTCGTTCCGTAACACATCATCCCGTGATCAACTCCTTGATCACATTGTGCACATTATGATGATTTCCTACCGAGTGGGCCCAGAGATACCTCTCCGTTTACACGGAGTGACAAATCCCAGTCTCGATTCGTGCCAACCCAACAGACACTTTCGGAGATACCTGTAGTGTACCTTTATAGCCACCCAATTACGTTGTGACGTTTGGCACACCCAAAGTATTCCTACGGTATCCGAGAGTTGCACAATCTCATGGTCTAAGGAAATGATACTTGACATTAGAAAAGCTTTAGCATACGAACTACACGATCTTTGTGCTAGGCTTAGGATTGGGTCTTGTCCACCACATCATTCTCCCAGTGATGTGATCCCGTTATCAACGACATCCAATGTCCATGGCCAGGAAACCGTAACCATCTATTGATCAACGAGCTAGTCAACTAGAGGCTTACTAGGGACATGGTGTTGTCTATGTATCCACACATGTATCTGAGTTTCCTATCAATACAATTCTAGCATGGATAATAAACGATTATCATGAACAAGGAAATATAATAATAATCAATTTATTATTGCCTCTAGGGCATATTTCCAACCGAAAGTGTGCCCATGCTTTCTAACAGCTAGTTCCTATTGGGGCACATATTCAGGGGGAGTTCCGTCTAGATTTCATTGACTTATCTCTTGCAAATCGTGTTGTTGTCATCATCCACCAAAAAGGGGGAGATTGAAAGGGCATTTCCCTACTTTATGTTTTGGATGATGATGACAACCCTTTGTTGGCCTAATCGTGTGCTATATATTTCAGGTTCTCGATGCTTAGGCTTACATCGGATTTCTATTGCCTCTCGTAGGAAAAGATCAGAGACGTGTCCTCTACGCTTTTATTTTCTTTGGTCGTAGAGTTCCCGTACTATCAAGAGGGAATCCTCATTAGGAAGCTCTGGGGGAATCTTTTCACGTACACTTTCCTCTCCCCTCATTTGTCTTCCTCAGTTGTGAAAGAGAGTGTTCCCCCTATCTTTCCTTTTGTTTTCTGCTCTTCCCACCAGTTGTACCGCCCCCTGGAGTGGTTGTACCGCTGGACCTTGTCGCTCTCCAGCTTTTACCGAGCGGTTGTACCGCTGCCTCTGGGTGGTGGTACCGCCACCTTGCTCAACAAAGGCTAGGGCGGTGGTTCCGGCCATGCACCGCTCAAGTATCGCTCAAGGTTCTGTTTTGATGCGGTTCTCGAGCGGTGGTGGCCCGGTTGATCCGGTCGATCCTCGTTGAACGGTACCACCGGTGGTCTGAGCGGTTCTTCCGCTCAGAACTTCGCCGTCCAAGAGCTCAAGGCCATGCGGTTGTTCCGGTCTTGCACCGCTCAAGTACCGGTCTCGTCTCTGTTCTGAGGCGGTAGTTGTGCGGTGGTTGGGCGGTTGGTCCGGTCATTTTTCTTAACCGGTACTACCGCCCAGTGGCCCGGTTATACCGCCTGGTAGGGTTCTGCAGCTACACCGTGAGTCCCGGTTGTACCGGGACAAGGACCGGTTGTACCGCTACGGGGCTGAAAACGCAGCAACGGCTGGATTTTTAGGGTTGCTATATAAGAGTCTTTCTCCCACCTACCACTACCACTCTCACCTTTGACCTCTCTTACTCCACCATTAATGCACTTCAAGCTCTCTTGCCTGATCTCTCTCCATAGCCACTCAAACTTGTTGATTTGCTAGGGATTGAAGGAGGAGACCTAGATCTACACTCCCACCAAAGGATAATTGCTTCCCGCATAATTTCTTGTGTGGATTTTGTTACTCTTGGGTGTTTGAGCACCCTAGACGGTTGAGGTCACCTCGGAGCCATATTCCATTGTGGTGAAGCTTCGTGGTTTCGTTGGGAGCCTCCAATTAAGTTGTGGAGAGAGCACCAACCTTGTTTGTAAAGGTTCGGTCGCCGCCTTCAAGGGCACCAATAGTGGAATCACGACATCTCACATTGTGTGAGGGCGTGAGGAGAATACGGTGGCCCTAGTGGCTTCTTGGGGAGCATTGTGCCTCCACACCGCTCCAACGGAGACGTACTTCCCTTCAACGGGAAGGAACTTCAGTAACACATCCTCGTCTTCACCATCTCCACTCTTGGTTATCTCGTGCCTTTACTTGTGCAAGCTTATTTGTGTTATATCTCTTGCTTGCTTGTGTTCCTATCCTTGCTGCATCATATAGGTTGCTCACCTAGTTGCATATCTAGGCAACCTACTTTGATGCAAAGTTTAAATTGTTAAAGAAAAGCTAAAAATTGTTAGTTGCCTATTCACCCCCTCTAGTCAACTATATCGATCCTTTCAAAGGACTTAGCTATTGGGAATGTGAAAACCCGTGGAAATAAAAAAAAAGTGCTCCTTCTACTGAAGTGGGGCCCGCTACTTCAAGGCAATGAATCGGATTCCACAAGTGGCATTCGACAATAAGAATAAGTTCAACAAGATCGTCATCAACCTCCTTTGCCTTCATCTCAAGCACAAGATGATCAAGAAGAAGAGGAAGAGGAAGCTCAACCCCCCAAGAGACTATCACGAGTTCGAGCTGGAGTGAACAAAAATCATCTCATTGATCAAATCATAACTGACATAAATCAAGGGCGAATCACTCGATCCAAATCAAGGGAGACTATCACGATCAGCTAACTTCAAGTGCATAGCACCATGGACCTGCAACCTTCTTCACTCCCTTGCTATCGGCTGCCTGGACGCATTGCAGATCCTCATCAAGTTCACCGTGCTTGATCTGATTATCTCAACACCAGAACAAAGTTTTACCACATCTTCGCCCTGCTGGAGACGTGACCAATACAATAAGAAGGATCACATGGAGAAAACGATCTCAAAAGGAGTTTTCATCAGTTTTTTCCTCAAAAGTGGCTCGATTTTGAGCTAACCAAGTGTCCCAAGATATAGTCGCTAAGCCAATAGTATAAAACTTTTCCCCACAAGGGAGAAAAGTGTAGCACCATGCAAAATACTGCCAATAATTGTTCGGACACAAGTCAGTCCCAAGCACCACTCCGATGGATTGGCAGACCACCCGAGCCTGTGGACATGTGAAGAAAAGATGTTGAGACGACTCTGGTTCTCTAAAGAAGGAACGACTAGGATTATCAGACCAATTTCCTTATTGCATCACTTGCCGAGTAAGCACAACGTCTTAAATACAACTACCATAGAAATATTTGAATTTTGAGAGGTAGTTTAGCCTTCCAAATCCATTTGAAATTGCATCCTCTAGGAGGTTTCTCTAACCACTTATACATGGATTTGGTTGTGTAACAAGCTGTCTTGTTTAACCCTCAGTTTACACTGTCTTTCTCATCAAATAATTGAATGTTAGAAATACATTCACATAAAGTTTACCACCGCCCCAACATATCTGTGTTGAGTCTTCTCCGAAACAAGATACATGTGTCAACAGTATAAAATTTACTAACACTACAATCTTATTCAACACAGATATCAAAAAAGTTGAGGAAATTGGACACAAAATAGGGTTAGCCCATCGATGGAGTACTTCCAACTCTAGCTAAGTCCCAGATTTAACTTTAATTTTTGTACAAATCATGTACTCCCTCCGTTCCTAAATATTTGTCTTTTTAGAGATTCAAATGGACTACCACATACGGATGTATATAGACATATTTTAGAGGGTGGATTCACTTATTTTGCTTCGTATGTAGTCATTTGTTAAAATCTTTAGAAAGACAAATATTTAGGAACGGAGGGAGTATAATAAGTCTTTGATTTTCAGAAGAGCTTAACAGGGGAGTCTGAAAATCTGGAACTCACTGTAGCCACAGTCTTGTTAGCTAGGTATCTGCCCTTCACAATGTCTTGTGCCACATCATTTTGAGTCTTTTCCACCACCATTTGACCATAAGACTTATATTTTGTTTCTAAGATCGTTTACTCCCAAACTCCCTTTTTCTTTAGACCAACAAATCTTGTTCCATTTGACAAGGTGCCATCTTTTCGCTGTGCGTACTTGTCTCTCGGTGCCGTGTACTCCCTCTGTTCCTAAATGTAACTCTTTTTAGAGATTTTACTACAAATACATACAGATGTATATAGATATATTTTAGAGTGTAGATTTATTTATTTTGCTTCGTATGTAGTTTATAGTAGATTTTTTAAAAAGACTTATATTTCAGATCGGAGGGAGTAAAATGAACGGTGGAACAAGCAATCTTTGCACGGCCAGCCGGCTTCCCCAACGGCACAGCATCCGACCGTCCAGACCGTCTCCCGCGTTGCTTCACAGCACAAACCCGATGGAATCTTGTTGCCAAGGACAAAGGAAACGTGACAGGTATCAGTGCGCACGAACATTCTACAGCCGTCGGTTCTCTCGGGTATATGGCGCAGCTGCCACGTGCAGCGTCTAGCAGCCGTAGATGGCGCGGCACGCAGCCCTACGCGGCCACGATCGTGGCGCGTATTAACTCTCCCTTTCCCCCCGGGTGACACCGCGTTCCGCACTCCAACCTGTACACACCCGTCCCGTCCCGCGGGCAGCATAAGTAGGGCGCGCGTGGGCCGCCGCGGCCACGAATAGAGGCGGCCATGCAGGATCTCGCGGCGAGCCGCAGCGCGGGACACGGCTGACCCCCCGTCGACGCGCCAACAAACGCGGCACGCCCACGCGCGGCCCCGACGCGAGGAAGGCAGGGAGAGGGGAAGAGAGGGGGCAGTGCAGGGCAGGAGCGCCTTCGCGGCGGGCTCGGCGAGGGAGGTGGCTCGATGGGGGGCTGCTACTCCGCCTACGCCTGCTCGCGGAAGCTGCGCGGCCGCCTCGGCAACCTCTCCTTCGTCCTCCCCGTCACCGAACGCGACGCCGCCGCCGCCTCCGGGGCCAGCACCAGCAGCGCCCGCGCGGGCTCGGACCGCTCCTCCAAGAAGAGCGACCACGGCAGCTCCAGGCGCAACAATGGCGACGGCCCCGCCGGCGGCACCGAGGAGGAGGAGCTCGTGGCCAAGATGACGTCCGCGGAGTTCGGGCGGCGCTACGTGCTGGGGAAGGAGCTCGGCCGCGGGGAGTTCGGGGTGACGCGCCGCTGCAAGGACGCCGCCACGGGCGAGGCGCTCGCGTGCAAGACCATCCGGAGGCACCGCCGCCGGGGCGGCCGCGGGGCGAACCGCAAGGCCGCGGGTGGCGGGGGCGCGGAGGCCGCCGCGAGAGCCGCCGCCGCCGCCGCGGCGGCGCACGCGGCCGACGTGCGGCGGGAGGTGGCCATCATGCGGCGCATGTCAGCCCGCGGTGGCTCGGCCGTTGTGCGGCTGCGAGAGGCCCGCGAGGACCAGGAAGGCTCCGTGCACCTCGTCATGGAGCTCTGCGAGGGCGGCGAGCTCTTCGACCGCATCGTCGCCCGCGGCCACTACTCCGAGCGAGCCGCTGCCAAGATCTTCCGCACCATCGTCAACGTCATCCAGGTACGCAACCCGCATGCAAGATTCGTTCAAGAACACCTCAACACGCTTCTCGATCAACGTTCTTGCGCACCAATCTCGCAACGAAGGCGACGAACTAAGTTTCCATTCGAACGCAGTTGTGCCATTCGAACGGGGTGATCCACCGTGATCTCAAGCCGGAGAACTTCCTGTTCGCCAACAAATCCGAGGACGCCCCCCTCAAGGTGATCGACTTCGGCCTCTCGGTGTTCTTCAACCCCGGCGATCGCTTCACGGAGGTGGTGGGGAGCGCCTACTACATGGCCCCCGAGGTCCTCAAGCGCAACTACGGGCAGGAGGTGGACGTGTGGAGCGCCGGCGTCATCCTCTACATCCTCCTCTGCGGTGTGCCGCCCTTCTGGGGGGACAACGACGAGAAGATCGCGCAGGCCATCATCCGCGGCGGCCTCGACTTCAACCGGGAGCCTTGGCCCAGGGTGTCCGGCAACGCCAAGGACCTCATCAGGGGGATGCTCGACCCCGACCCCGCCGCCCGGCTCACGGCCGCGCAAGTTCTTGGTACCGCACCATTGCACTTCTACTGATTAGCACGTGGTGTGGATGGACGTAGAACTAACGCAGGCATTGTGTTTGTGATTGGCAGAGCACCCGTGGCTGAAGAACGCGGAGACGGCGCCGAACGTGTCGCTGGGCGAGGCGGTGCGGTCTCGGCTGCAGCAGTTCTCGGCGATGAACAAGTTCAAGAAGAAGGCGCTGGGCGTGGTGGCGCGGAACATGCCGGTGGAGGAGCTGGACAAGTACGTGCAGATGTTCCATCTCATGGACAAGGACAAGAACGGCAACCTGTCGCTGGAGGAGCTCGTGGAGGGCCTCCACATCAACGGCCAGCGCGTGCCGGAGTCGGAGATCAGGATGCTGCTCGAGGCCGCGGACACGGACGGCAACGGGACGCTGGACTGCGACGAGTTCGTCACGGTGTCGCTGCACCTCAAGAAGATGACCAACGAGAAGTACCTGGCGGCGGCGTTCCGCTACTTCGACAAGGACGGCAGCGGCTTCATCGAGATCGACGAGCTCCGGCAGGAGCTGGGACCCAACGAGCAGGCCATCCTCGAGATCATCCGCGACGTCGACACCGACCGGGACGGACGCATCAGCTACCAGGAGTTCGAGCTGATGATGAAGTCCGGGGCGGACTGGAGGAACGCGTCCCGCCAGTTCTCGCGAGCCAACTTCAGCACCCTCAGCCGGAAACTATGCAAAGAAGAAACTTCCTCCTCGTGATTCGTGAATTCAGTTTGTTCGACCGCTAGATGTGATTCTTTTTGTGCATGTAAGCTGCAGAGTTAACGAGATCAACTTAGGCACGAACAAATGGACGTACCTGGGGTTGTGCAGTGACAAGAACTGGAAATGAATGAATGATATTTTCTCACACACAAAAAAAAAATGCTGCTTCATCACACGTCATCCGTAAGTGCAGTGTTTTCTTTTTTGGAAACACTACCGCCCACATGTGTGGCACTTCTTTAACTCGTTTGTTCACATACCTGGATCACCGTTGATTCAATTTTGCATGAATCTTGACACTAGGAGGCAGATTTCATGTGCCAACTTCTCTAACTCGTTTGTTCACATACCTGGATCGCCGTCGATTAGATTTCATGTGCCATATAGGACAGGGCCGATGGTGTGTAGTTAGTTCGCCTTGTTGAATATAATGTTTATTAGGAAAGACAAGATAGATTAGGATTTGTTCTGACTTATCTTGTACTCTAAGTAGATGATTTTACTTCTATATATATGCCCACGAGGCTCAAGCAATACATCAACAATTTCATCAAATCCCTCTTTCCCTTCTAACATGGTATCTATCGCAAGTCGATCTTAAACCCTAGCCGCCGCCGCTACCGCGCCCGCGCGCCGCCCCCGGGGCGGTCGGCCTCCATGACCGCCACCGGGGGCCGTGCTGCTTGTACCTATGGTTTGTCCGCCGGTCATGTTGACCGACTGTCCTAGAGAGTCTTTTCTCCGAGCCTTGCTCTGAGGTTTTCTCTCTCCCCGTCGGTTATCTTGATCGCGCGGTTTCTTTTTGGTTTTCTGATCTATTCTTGACCGGTTTGCGTCACCCACCGCCGCCATCGACCCCGAGCGCCTCTACTCCGACCCCGGCGTGACCAACCGGCCTCTCCTCCGACTCGACGGCCACGCGACCGAGGCGGCCCGTCAAGGCCAGCCGCCGTCCGCGCGTCGGTCTGTCCGTCACCGTCTTGCTCCGACCGGGACACCTGCATCGCCCCGACCCGGCGGCCTTGCGCCATGCGACGACCAATCATAGTCGTCGCTCGCGCGCCGGCCCGCCCATGGATCCACATCACTCGCCTCCGCCGCGTTTGCATGGCGGCCTGGCGGTCTACCTCGCCGGCCTCCTCCTCAGCTGCAGCGGGACGGCTGCGTCGGCTGCCTCAACTCGGGCGCCGCTGCTCTGTTGGTCGCTCGGGCCTCGCTGCCCGGGTGCCGGTGTTGCTTTGGCAGCCTGGGTGTTGGTGCTGACAAGCTCGTCCGCACGACGTCCCACGCCGTCCGTCGTCGCCAGCTTCACTCCGCCGCCACCACCCCTCCATCGAGCGGCGTCCCCGACCTCACGCGCGATCGGCTTGATCACCCGTTCGCCGCCGCGATCCGCCTCACCTACGCCACTCGACTGACCTGGCCCGTCGGTTACGCGCGCCTCCACAGGTCCCGTGAAGATCGTCCCCGAGTTCAGCGCGCCTCTCCACCGACAGAGCATCGGGCTGCCGCTGCGTCACCCCGTCGGGCCGCAGCGCCGCCGCTGCGTCGCCCCTTCGGGCCGTAGTGTCGCGATACGCGGTCCCTCCCGCCGCCCCGAGGCCATCCCCGCAGTTGCATCGACTCGCGAACCGCCGTTGTGTCGCCCCTTCGGGGCGCAGCGTCGGGGCCCGCGGTCCCCGCCGCCCAGAGGTCTTCCCGCCATCGCCCCGACCCGCCTGTCGCCGCTGCGTCGCACCTTCAGGCCGTAGCGCCGCGGCCCGCGGTCCGCTCCGCCGTCACCGTGCGTCGACCTCCTGTGGTATGCGTCGCGCCGTCTTCCTTGGCGCGGGAACGCCACCGTCCGCGCCGGTCTTCGTCACGCTGTCAGGGTTTTTCGCCTGCTTTGAGCACCGCCGCCGCACTCCTAACCTAGCCGCCGCCGCCGTCGTCAGGCTGCTGCCGTCGCTCTTCTTTGGCCGCCGCCGCCGCTACCTCCATAGCCGCCACCGCCCGTCCACCCCCTTCGTCTTCGTCCAGCACCAGCTCATCGCCAGCGTCGCCGTCATCTACCCCGACCGCTTCATCTACTCTGACAACCGCAGACGACATTGGCCCCGCGCCGATTGGCGCCGCAACCGTCGTCGAGTCCTTCTCTCCTGGCCTCTCCGACCTCTTCAACATGGCGTACAGCTCGTGTAGGTCCCAGTCTACGCATGCCTGATGCGGGCAACACCGTCGCGTGCCTTCGTCCACGACGTGTCCCCGGGCCTGGCAAGCCTGGTGCGGTGCTTCGTTAACTTCGTCTTCGACCGTCTACGCATGCCCGGTGCTGGCAACATCGACGCGTGCCTTCGTCTATGATGTGTACCCAGGTTTGGCAACCCCGGCGCGACGCCTCGTCAACACCGTCTTCTCCCCGGCGCACAACTCTTCGACACTACTGCGCCCATGCTAACTTGGTGCCCCCTTGCACCCGCGGATCCACGGCGACTTACGCGACACCGGCCACCCCGACTCGACATCGACCATGGCATTCTTCGCACGGCTACCTCGACCACGGCTCCACCACCCACGCTCTCGGCTACATCGACCAACGACACAAAGGGCTACCGCCTCCTTGAGCAACCTCGTTGGTTTTCACTCCAGCCACGACTCCGCGATGCGTCGACCGTTACGACTGTGGGGGGGGTGTCCGTCGGCTTGCCTTCGGATTCTTCTCCAGTCTCACCGTCTGCGTCGCTACCGTTGTGACTACGAGGGGATGTTGAGTATAATGTTTATTAGGAAAGACGAGATAGACTAGGATTTGTTCTGGCTTGTCTTGTACTCCAAGTAGATGATTGTACTCCTATATATATGCCCACGAGGCTCAGGCAATACAATGAACAATTTCACCAAATCCCTCTCTCCCTTCTAACACGCCCGCACGTCATTTCTTCCTCGGACGACAGCAGTTGCGAGTCGGGGCATAAGGTGGAACTGCCGTCGCGCCCGCACGCCGCGCACGACTTCGGTTGCCGTCTCCCACGACTCGCCATTCCCTCCTCTCGATGTGGTTTCTTTGCTCCCCTTCGCATTCATTTATCCCCAACCCACTATCCATAGCAATTCCATTCGATTGGAGGAGGAGACAAGAGGAGGAGGAGGAGGCGGCGGCGGAAGAGTCGATGGCATTCGCGACCGTTGCTGGGGTTCACCGGACTAGCCGCGGTGAGAAGGTAAGGCTATCGAAGCTTGTCACATTCCTCCCTGTGAAATCTGTCCCCTCCCTCTGTGGTCACATTCCCCTCGAGTATTCTCGAGATTCCGGCGGATTTGCGGCGCTCTGGTGTCCCCGTCGGCGGTGGAGTCGCGTGTTTGCCATTTAGGGCGGCATTGCGCAGTTTCGTCGCCGTCGCGGTGGTAGTCATGCCGGTGAGGCTCGCCTGGTCGGCAACCACATCTGTATATACGTGAGATTAGTTCCTGCATTTGCCTGTGCAAGCGATTTCTAGTTGTTAGTTCTGATTTGCCTCGAGGCTATGGTCATCACTGTTTTTAGGGTGTTTTTCGTTGTTGAATCCAGGGTATGATAGTTGTGAATGAACCCTAGATCTAGTTAGGTGCATTTCAAAGTGTAGGATAATGACAGTCATGGCAATTTCAACACCCTTGTTTTGTCCCCAACTATCATCACTGATGGCAACTAATTTTCTGAATCAACTATGTCAGTTGCCATGTCATATGTAAGATAATGTCAGTTTATGAGATCCAAGTCAATGAGTAATTTTTGTGTATGATTTCTATATCTAGGTAGTTGCATATTTAAGTGTGTGATAATGTTAGTCACGGCAATTCATTGCATTTGTTTACCTACAACTATCCTCTAAGTGGCAACTAATTTTGTGAATCAACTATGCCAGTTGCCATGTCATATGCAGAGTAATGGCAGTTTGACTGTACAATAGACTCACTATGTTGCCATGCTGATTTGTGATAGCACAACATTTTTTGATTGCATTACATGGCAACTCATTTTTTACGAGGCCAGGGTGTGAGTTGCCACATTATGTGTTGTAGACTGGAAGTTGTGTGTCCTATTTGAAGTGCCTTAGCTGCCACATCTTTTATTTGTTAACATGGCAACTTGAACCTAGTAGATGTGACCTGTACTTTTATGAAGCCAATGTGTTAGTTGCCACATTACATGTTGGACAATCCTAGTTGGGTGCTCCTTTGTACTGCCTCAGTTGCCACTTTTAATAGCGCCAACATGGCAACTTGATTCTGCTACATGGCAACTGCTTCCTTAAGAAGCACACACATATCCAGTTGCCATGTTTCTGCATTTGCTTTTTAAGTTGGTTATTTTTCTGCCTATTTGTGCATGTTCGGCACATGGCAGTTACTTCCTTTTTCAGATGCTAAAACTTTGGGGTAACCATGGCAGTTTTCATTTTTGTTTATCAATGATATCTAGTGAATCGTTACTTCGTGCATCTCTGTCCGCATCTGTCGGCTGTGTTTTCATTTCACGCTAACGTGTTTTTGTTCTTATTGTAGCACAATGGCTCGTGGTGACCATCAAGATGATGATGATGACTTCATGGAGTTACCGCCACGAAATCGTGCGATTGGTCATACAAAAGATGGCGATGAGGTCACTCTCCCCCTATGTTCTAATTTGACATTGAGTTTTCAATCTTCTGTTAGAACTGAATTTTTACTACATTGAACATGGCAACAAATGATCCTCTTTGTGTTATGCAGAAGAAGAAACGTCAGCTTAATAGGGCTTCGCAAGAACATCTAACTATATTGACCGAGGGATTTACAGATGAGCAGAAGGGAGCTTCCAGTGAGATGGGGATGTAGGCTGTGATGGTCGGTGCAAGAACCTAGTAAATCCTGTATGTGACTGGCTCGGTGAGATATATGAGCCTGTGTCTAGGGAATTCATGATTTCGGGACATGGAAGACTGCCTTTGGATGAGGAATCTGTGTTCTGCACTTTGGGTGTGCCCCGTGGAGAAATCAAAGTGACGTATGAGGTGAATAATAAGATTGAGGAAGCTTTGTTCGCCCGTTTGTTTCCTGGAATGGCATCCATGCCTAATACGACTGTGCTGGCAACTTCGCTGGAGGTCATGAGAACGCATGACGAGGTATTTAAGATGAAGGTGCTCATGTACTTGATCTCAACTGTCTTTGCGCCTACCACATCTCTTCACCCAAGCAACAAGTGCTTCCCTATCCTGGTGAATGCTCTCTCTATTTATTTTTCCATACAATCTTTTGATTTTGATGCCACGCAGAAGCTAGTCACTGTCAGTTTTTATGTTTTTATTGAATGCTGATGCGGCATCTTTTTTGTCCTGAATTTGTGTTGTGCAGGCGAATCTGAAAGACGTTAAGAACATGAATTGGTGTAAATTCATCGCGGACTTCCTGCATGATGCATTTTCAAATAAGATGTACCAGAAGGGTTGTCGCTTGCACCTAATGGTATTTTCCACTACTCTTATGCAAATGCTCTTATCATGGTTCATTCTTTCCTAAATCAACATTATAGATGTTCATAAGTGTGAACCAACTTGTTTTGCATTTTTCAGTATCTCTGTTCGGCTATAATCTGACAACCAACAGCTTTTAACTGAATTTTTGTTTTTCCTTTTTTGATGGCAACCGTAGGCGATCGTGCATGGCAACCCTTTTGTTTCATTTTTCCGTGAATCTTTACATGTCAAAGAGAATTTTGTTTGTTCCATGGCATCTGTAGTTGATGCCTACAAGGAAATTACATTTTTCTACAACACACATAGTGTTCACTTCCTACATTCATTCTTCTTATAATATCTGGATGGCAACCATCATGTTGAGCTGGTGGCAACTTCCAGCATAACAAGATGGCAACTGCCAACATACCATGATGGCAACTAACATAGATAGATGGCAAATCTTTCTTCCTTTTTTTCAACTTGTGACTCAAGGGAGATTGCATAAGCTTTTTTTCAACACAGCATGATGGCAACTAACATAGCTTGCTTTACTGTGTAAACCAGCTCATGTACGTCGCTCGTCTTGATTTGTCCGCTGTCGACTTTACTGAGATAGGAGGCCCGCCGCCTCCACATAAGTTTGATGTCTCTGCGTGGACGTACAATGCTGTCAAGGCTGTGCTTGCCGCAGACAAGATAACTGATACGAAATATGGGAAACTCCAGGTTAGTTCTGTCTTCTTTCTCGCACGGCATTCTTAAATTTTGATGTTGGATATAATACGAAAAAAATCCCCGTACGACAACCATTTATGGCTAACAAGTCATAAATACTTTGGCAACCATGGTTGTGTGCACATGGCAACCATGTTTGACCCCATATGGCAACTCTGCCGTTCCCTGTCGAAACTCCTTTTTTTCCTTTTGCAATCCATGAATTGTAGTCACTCCTCCTTATTTCTTTTGACATCATAGTGGTTTTTGCTGTTTTTCAGCTGATGGCCAAGCATGCTATAGACTACAGTGTGTTTGGTTGGCAACAAAGCATTGGCAAGTGGATGGATGTGCATTCAGCTCCATCTTGTCCTGCTGAGGTAATCAAGGATGTTTATTTGTTTTCTGAAATTATATTTTCTTGCATTTGATATATCTTTATGGCTGTTTGGCTTATTTTTCTTACCCACGTGACTCTAATATGTTTGGTTCTTGTTACTTTTTGTTTTTGCTCAGGCGAGGGCACCTGTTGAGCACCTAGTTGGGCAGTTTGCTTCCGGCATGACGAGCTTGCTCGGGAAGTTGGTTGAGGGTTGGACGACACTTAATGGTTCTGATAGCGACGCGGTTGGGAGGCAATTCACATCATTTGTTGGAGAACGAACACATCGACCAACTGGTTGTCGTGGCCGGTACAACTACAACAACTCTCAGGAACTCCCTGACACGCAAGATGAGCTAGATGGAGATGGTTTTGGTGGCGTGGATGCTGGTCTCGACAAGGACGATGACGATGACATGAAGAAAGTGCCACATGGAACCGATGATGATGAACATGTTGAAGTTCGTGTAGGCGGTAAGAACAATAAGCTGCACCAAAAGTTCCTCCACCGGAGGAAGGCATTGATCAAACAGTTGCGAGAGATACGTGGTTTCGCTCTCAAAGAGGGGCAGGGCTCCAGAGGATGTTGGGCAAGGCTCTGCTGGCAAGAGGTGTAGGACCGATCCCGTGGCTACTAGGAGGAGCTTCGACGTCTATTTAGTATTTTGTTTGTCCTTCCTTTTAACAGCCCGACCTTTTTTTCATTTGTTGCTAAGTGCGCCATGATTTTTGTGTCTCACACTTGGTATCTTTTTGCCATTTTTTTTCTATGTGCAGTAAGGCGACAGCTGGTGGATGATAAGTTAAGAAGAAACAAGCACCCACGCCAACCCGTGTTTCTGCCCAATTGAACAAGGTACTCCCACTGCTGGTGCCACCACTTCCACTAGGTCGTCTCCTCGTACGTCGACGTCCAACACCGGGGATCCTGTCGTGCTGGAAGACTTGAGGAAGACAATCAAGAAGTGGGTTCTCCCTGTTTTTATTGTCCTAATGCTATTTTTTGTTCAATGCATTCTAAATCATATACAACCTTTTACTTGATCCATTTCTGTGGCAACTACTGTCTGCTTCTCATGGCAGCTATCTAACTTGCCACATGGGCTACTGCTATCTGTCCCACATGTCAACTGCTGTTTTCATGATCTAAATTTCTGCATGGCAACTCCTGCCTCTTCTGCATGGCAACTGCTTACTAGACCACATGGCAAATCTTTTCCACTCATATGGCAACTGGTAACTTTCCACTAACTTCAACCACTTGCATTTCATGTGTGTTCATCCATGCCTTGTTTTCGAATGGCAGCTCTAGCATATCACACATTTTCATTTTATGATGACTACCATGGCAATTATTTTGCTCACCTTTTTGAACTCTTCATGCATTTTCTTTGCAGGGTGAAGAAGACTACTACGTGCTCGACCAAACGCACTAGCAAAGACCCACTTGAACACATTCACTCCAAGTTGTCGACAAGTGGTAATGCAAATATTCATGAGCCGCCAGTCGACAAAACTGCCACTGCACCATCCACTGTTCCCACTAGCTCTAATGGAAGTTGTTGCCCATCTCCGCCGGTTGCAGTTGTGCAGACTACAACAGCAACCATCCGTACATCTAGGAGTGACGAGTCATTATCTGCCAGGACTGCTGAGATATTGCCCACCCTGGTGGCAATGAGAGATGTTGTTGTGATCCATGCCATCAGACCAGCAAGTGTTGAAGTGGACGCTCCCGAGCTGAACCTAAACAAGGAAGATTCCCGCTCATCTAATACTGATTCCAAGCGTGTGGCTGGTGGCACTTCTGTGTCCACAAAAGAAGGGGCTGCGACCATGTTTTAGAATGATAGGCCATCCGCGGACGAGACTCATCGCACAACAGCTCCAGTGGCTGGTGGTCCAGAGGCTGCTACTGCGACCATTGCGCGAGCTGGTCTGCCACCTAGGCAGCGTAGCCCCCATAAGCATCCTGCACAGATATCCAATGCACCAGAGGTTGCTAAGAGCAGCAGATGTGACTTTGGTTACGTGCCTACTTCCACATTGTTCCCACCTTCTGCCAAAAGCAATGTTATGGAGAAAACGGAAGTCCGGAATACAACAGACACATGTGGTAAGTGATACGTCTCCAACATATCTATAATTTTTGATTGTTCCATGCTATTATATTATCCATCTAGGATGTTTTATATGCATTTATATGCTATTTTATATGATTTTTGGGACTAACCTATTAACCTAGAGCCCAGTGCCAGTTTCTGTTTTTCCCTGTTTTTGAGTTCTACAGAAAAGGAATACCAAACGGAGTCCAATTGACGTGCCAATTTTTGATGATTTTTTATGGACCAAAAGAAGCCCCCGAAGTAAAAGAGTTGGGCCAGAAGAGTCCCAAGCCATCCACGAGGGTGGAGGGCACGCCCTACCCCCTGGGCTCGCCCCCTATCTCATGGATGACTCGGAGACCCCCCCTGATGTGATATCGATGCCAAAAATTCCAATAAATACAGAAACCCCCGAAAAGAAACCTAGATCGGGAGTTCCGCCACCGCAAGCCTCTGTAGCCACCAAAAACCAATCAGGACCCTGTTTCGGCACCCTGCCGGAGGGGGATCCATCACCGGTGGCCATCTTCATCATCCCGGCGCTCTCCATGACGAGGATGGAGTAGTTCACCCTCGGGGCCGAGGGTATGTACCAATAGCTATGTGTTTGATCTCTCTCTCTCTCTCTCTCTCTCTCTCTCTTGTTCTTGATATGACATGATCTTGATGTACCACGAGTTTTGCTATTATAGTTGGATCTTATGATGTTTCTCCCCCTCTATCTCCTTGTGATGAATTGAGGTTTCCCTTTGAAGTTATCTTGTCGGATTGAGTCTTTAAGGATTTGATAGCACTTGATGTATGTCTTGCATGTGCTTATTTGTGGTGACAATGGGATATTCTCGTGATCCACTTGATGTATGTTTTGGTGATCAACTTGCGAGTTTTGTGACCTTGTGAACTTATGCCTAGGGGTTGGCACACATTTTCGTCTTGACTCTCCGGTAGATACTTTGGGGCACTCTTTGAAGTTCTTTGTGTTGGTTGAATAGATGAATCTGAGATTGTGTGATGCATATCATATAATCATACCCACGGATACTTGAGGTGACATTGGAGTATCTAGGTGACATTAGGGTTTTGGTTGATTTGTGTCTTAAGGTGTTATTTTACTACGAACTCTAGGGCTGTTTGTGACACTTATAGGAGTAGCCCAATGGATTGATCGGAAAGAATAACTTTGAGGTGGTTTCATACCCTACAATAATCTCTTCGTTTGTTCTCCGCTATTGTGACTTTGGAGTGACTCTTTGTTGCATGTAAAGGGATTGTTACATGATCAAATTATGTTATTATTGTTGAGAGAACTTGCACTAGTGAAAGTATGGACCCTAGGCCTTGTTTCAACGCATTGCAATACCGTTTTCGCTCACTTTTATCATTAGTTACCTTGCTTTTTTATATTTTCATATTACAAAAACATATATCTACCATCCATATTGCACTTGTATCACCATCTCTTCGCCGAACTAGTGCACCTATACAATTTACCATTGTATTGGGTGTGTTGGGGACACAAGAGACTCTTTGTTATTTGGTTGCAGGGTTGTTTGAGAGAGACCATCTTCATCCTACGCCTCCCACGGATTGATAAACCTTAGGCATGCACTTGAGGGAAATTTGCTACTGCCCTACAAAACATCTGCACTTGGAGGGCCAACAACGTCTACAAGAAGAAGGTTGTGTAATAGACATCAAGCTCTTTTCTGGCGCCGTTGCCGGGGAGGTTAGCGCTTGAAGGTATATATTTAGATTGCAATCGAATCTTTTTGTTTCTTGTTTTATCACTAGTTTAGTCTATAAAAGAAAACTACAAAAAATGGAATTGAGGTTGCCTCACATACTTCATCTTTTTAATATCTTTCATGAAAATGAGGATTCCGATAATTGTGCCAAAGTGTTAGAAGAAGAATGTATTAAAAAGTTTGGCACTAAATCTTTGGATGATGAGCATGATTGCAATGTTGTTAGTATGAATTCTTTGAATACCCATGATGCTAATGATATGCAAAGCCACAAGCTTGGGGATGCTATGTTTGATGAAGATGATATTTTTTGTCCCCCAAGTTTTGATGAGCAAATTTATTATGATGAAAGCATCCCTCCTATCTATGATTATTATTGCGATGACACATATTCTATAAAGAATAATGATATCCATGAAACTTGTCATCGTGATTTTAACATTCAATTGGATTATGCCTCACATGATAGTTATTTTGTTGAGTTTGCTCCCACTACTATTCATGAGAAGAAATTTGCTTATGTGGAGAGTAATAAAAATTCTATGCTTATGCATCATGAAAAGAGTGCTTTATGTGATAGTTATATTGTTGAATTCATTCATGATGCTACTGAAAATTATTATGAGGGAGGAATATATGCTTGTAGGAATTGCAATAATATCAAGTTTCCTCTCTATGTGTTGAAAATCTTGAAGTTATGCTTCTTTTACCTTCCTATGCTAGTTTATTCTTGCTCCCATAAATGATTTGCTCATAAAATCCCTATACATAGGAAGTGGGTTAGGCTTAAATGTGCTAGTTATATTATTCATGATGCTCTCGTTATGTTTCAATTCTTATCTTTTTATGTGAGCATTGATACGTCTCCATCGTATCTATAATTTTTGATTGTTCCATGCCAATATTCTACAACTTTTACATACTTTTGGAAACTTTTTATACTATTTTTGGGACTAACATATTGATCCAGTGCCCAGTGCCAGTTCGTGTTTGTTGCATGTTTTTTGTTTCGCAGAAAATCCATATTGTTGGGGATATGACTATCAGATATGACCCGCCCAGAAGGGACCGGGTCAACCACAATGACGGTTCACCTGTATGAAGCCCAAGAGTATACAAGGTGGCGGTTCATAGTTAGGCTTATGATAGGCCCAAGCCCAGGGGCGGCTTAGGGCCCATAAGTATAAACCGCCATGTATGAATAGACTTGTAATATAAGGCATGTAAGATACATCACCGAGTCGGACACGTTGTATGAGCCGGCCGGTACTCTGTAGGCTGCAGGGCATCAACTCGTGTATATAAGGGGACGACCCGGCGGCGGCCTAGGGTAAGAAACAACAGATCGAGAGCCAGGTTAAGCATATTCGCTCCTTGGTCATCGAAACCTAGCAATATCACCTCAACTGGATTAGGCCTTTACCTTCACCGCAAGGGGCCGAACCAGTATAAACCTCTCGTGTCCTTTGTCCCGTTTAACCCCTTTAAGCTTCCTAGTTGCGATGGCTCCACAATTAAGTCCTTTCACTAGGACATCTGCCGTGACAATTGCATGACAGTTGGCGCCCACCGTGGGGCCTGCGCACGGTGGATTTGAGTTCTTGAAGGGCAACTTCGAAGGGCTCAAGGGGTACGTTGTGGGACGGATGACCAAGAGTCGTCGCGGCAAGCTCTACATTGACGACACTGGCTGGGGCCCCGACGCTGACTCAATTGAGTACGGGTACTGGGTCCCCTTCGGCGGAATCCATATCTTCATCGGCCAGATCGGCGAGCCGGGCCCTGAGCCGGACATCCGCACCGACATCATCGAGACGGCTCAGCGCGCGAGACCCGCTCGGACTTAGCCCGCCATGAAGCGTGCCTTCGTGGGATGCATCCATGGAGGAGAGTTTCTTGAAGGATCTGCGTCTGGCGATGAGACGACCATCTGCTCTGACGGTGGATCATCCACAGGGGAGACGAATTCTTTATATCAAGTGCAAGATGGTGGGCTTGGGGGCTGTTCCGATGGCATCAATATTCCGGACCCCTTTGAGCCGCCAAGAAGGGCAGGGATCTTCATGACTGGCATGCAGCCCATTCAAACCTCTACGACTGTGGCAGCGATAACCTCCGGGTCAGCGGCGGCCGGGGTAGGATGCCCTACGCGCCCGCTGGCTCAGGTACTGATGGATCTCATGGACAGGGTGACAGCCCTATTAACTGCCGTGGTTAACCCGGCAGATTAGGCTCAGCATGATGCAGAAGTGGCATGGTTACGTGAGGAGGTAGTACAAGCCAAGGAAAACCTAGCAGCGGAGGACGTCAGGATGGCCGCGGAGCGAGCGGCTTTAGATGCTCGAGCTTAGCAGATTCAATCAGAGGCTTTCCAGCTCACGATGGATCTGAACGCATGAAATGAGGTCATGAGGAGAAGACACCAGAAGGCTCAATCACATCTTCCTCTGACTTATGATCCTAGAAACCTCTTTCGCACACCCGGTGCAGGCCCCAGTAACCCACCGGAGGTAAACCGGGTGGCAACGCCCGGGGCTGGGACGCCGGTTCAACCATGGGTGATGGAACCTCCTCATATGAATACCGCTCCACCTCCTTATTTACTAACACCACCGGGTCATTATTCTAACCCTTTGGAGAACATGATCGCTGCGGTGACGCAACTGGTGGCTCTCCCAGCGGAGGGTGACTCTTCTATGGCAATTGAAACCCGAAGGGTCAGAGAACTTCTTCAGACGGCTCTCGCGCAGCAGGAGGCATATTTTTATAGTCGAGACAGGATCCATTCGACCCCTCGCCCAAACCGGAGCCCGAGTTATAGCAGGCACATAGATTCAGCAAGCGTTTCAAGCAACGCCCGGCGCCGTGACCAGCCGTGCGGGCATGACACGGCACGTGATGGGGCTCTTAACTTGGTGGACCAGGATAGGATCCACCAAGAGGTTGAGCGGGCGGCTCAACAGGCAGCTGAGCAGGCGGCTCAGTGGGCAGCTCACTAGTCTTTTCCGGTTCATCGGACGACCTCTATTGAGGCAGGCGTGGCCACAAGGACTAGAGGTGTCCCTTGTTTGGTACCAGCTCTGCGTAATGAGTGTTTGCCCAAGGATTTCAAGGGGCCTCGAAAGGTGCCTAATTACACGACCGATTTACAGCCAGGGGCGTGGATTGAAAGCTATGAGATGGCCATGGAACTACTGGAGGTCAGCGACGCGGCAATGGCCAAGTACTTCACCATGATGTTGGATAGAACGGCCCGCACCTGGCTGAAGGGGCTGCCGCCCAATTCCATTGGTTCATGGGCAGAATTAAAAGCTCGGTTTATTCAGAATTTCAAAGACACCTGCAAGCAGCCTATGTCAATTGTGGATTTAACTAATTGTAAACAAGAGGAAGGAGAATCCATGACCCATTGGGCGCGCCGGGTCAAAGCCATAATACATTCATCTGATAAGATGGATGACGGCTCTGCAGTCTTAATGTTGGAGAAAAATTGCCGTTTTATGCCTCTGAAACAGAAGCTGGGGCGGCTCAAACGTTATTGTAATGACATGGGCCAGCTGATGGCGACTCTAGTCAAGTACGCCGACTCTGATAATACCAAGGATCCCGAGTCTGACGAGGAGAAGACAGGGAAGGGGAAGAAGAACGACAAGGGTCATCAACATAACCCGACAAATCAAGGAGGCAATAATAAACATAAGGCTGATGGTAGCTTGGAGTTTGTGGCTAACACCAATGCACATGGCAACAATCAGCAACGTACGGGGAGGCCACCTCCTCGGTCCGGTGGGTCAGGTCCCACTCTTGAGTAGCTATTAAATGAGCCCTGTCCAAGGCACGGTACTCAGCAGAAACTGGCCACTCACCTATGGAAGGACAGTACGATCATGAAGGCTTTCAAGAACTCTAACATGTTCAGTAGCAATCTGAAACGCCCTCGATGCGGCTATATCTCCCACGTGTCGAAGCACGACTTAGAGGCATAACTGCATTGAAAGCAATGTCGCAAGTGAGGTAATCTTCACACAACCCATGTAATACATAAGGGAAAGAGATACATAGTTGGCTTACAATCGCCACTTCACACAATTACATGAATAAAGCATTACATCATCCAAATAGAAACAAGGCCCGACTACGGAGCCAAAATAAAAGAAGACTACCCCAAATGCTACACAGATCCCCGATCGTCCCGACTGGGCTCCACTACTGATCAACTAGAACGAAACAACACAAGGACAAGATCTTCATCGAGCTCCCCCTGAGCTGGGTTGCGTCATCTATACGGACTCATCGGCACCTGCAAGCTGGTTTTGGAAGTGTCTGTGAGTCACGGGGACTCAGCAATCTCGCACCCTCGCGATCAAGACTATTTAAGCTTATGGGTAAGGTAAAGGTAAGAGGTGGAGCTGCAGCAAGCGACTAGCATATATGGTGGCTAACATACGCAAATGAGAGCGAGAAGAGAAGGCAATGCACGGTCGAGAAACTATGATCAAGAAGTGATCCTAGAACAACCTACGTCAAGCATAACCCCAACACCGTGTTCACTTCCCGGACTCCGCCGGAAAGAGACCATCACGGTAACACACGCTGTTGATTCATTTTAATTAAGGTCAACTTCGGGTTTTCTACAAACGGACGTTAACAAATTCCCATCTGCCCATAACCGCGGGCACGGCTTTTGAAAGTTCAAATCCCTACAGGGGTGTCCCAACTTAGCCCATGACAAGCTCTCACAGTCAACGAAGGATATTCCTTCTAGAGGGAAGACCCGATCAGACTCGGAATCCCGGTTACAAGACATTTCGACAGGGTAAAACTAAACCAGCAACACCGCCCGAATGTGCCGACAAATCCCGATAGGAGCTGCACATATCTCTTTCTCAGGGCACACTCAGATTGTCTTAGTTACGGGTAGGCCAGCCCAGAGTTGCCCCTGGTGGCCACCGGCAGCTGACAGGTTGGACCAACACTCAGAGGAGCACTGGATGGGGGGTCAAAATAATGATGACCCTTGAGTCTGCAGAACCGAAGGGAAAAAAGGCTAGGTGGCAAATGGTAAAATCAAGGTTGGGCATTGCTGGAGGAGTTTTATTCAAGGCGAACTGTCAAGGGGTTCCCATTATAACCCAACCGCGTAAGGAACGCAAAATCCGGGAACATAACACCGATATGACGCAAAACTAGGGCGGCAAGAGTGGAACAAAACACCAAGCATAAGGCCGAGCCTTCCACCCTGTACCAAGTATATAAATGCATTAAATAAATAAGATATATTGTGATATCCCAACAAGTAAACATGTTCCAACAAGGAACAACATCTCCATGTTCCAACAAGGAACAAACTTCAATCTTCGCCTGCAACTAAGAACTCTATAAGAGGGGCTAAGCAAAGCGGTAACATAGCCAAACAACGGTTTGCTAGGGCAAGGTGGGTTAGAGGCTTGGTTCAACAATATGGGAGGCATGATAAGCAAGTGGTAGGTATCGCAGCATAGGCATAGCAAAAGAGCGAGCATCTAGCAAAGCAAAGATAGAAGTGATTTCGAGGGTATGGTCATCTTGCCTAAAATCCCGCAAGGAAGAAGAACGAGTCCATGAAGAAGACAAACGGACGTAGTCGAACGGATCCTCACAAACGCGACGTTATCGGAACCAACCCGAAGAAGCAACACCGGAAAGAAGCAAACAACATAGTAAACAACCATCACATAATCATGGCACGATGCGCAAACAAGTATGATGCATGTCCGGTTTAATGAGGCATGGCATGGCAAAGTGCACAAACAATCCTACAAATTAAGTGGAGCTCAATATGCAACGGGTTGCATATTGACGAAACACCACATTCAAGTTATTTAGTTCGATCTCGTTTATGTACCCAACAATATTAAATGTTGTCAAACATGGCAAGAGGGTGAAGCAAAGTAAAACTACCTATCTAGTCAAGTTTAAATGAGGCCGGAAACAACGACCAACAATTCCGGAAACTCCTCATATGCATATATTAGGTTTGGTCCTGTTCTGCCCTAAACCATATTTTATAGTTATTAAACATGCAAGATGATGCCACCATGTTAAACTAGGCAAAATTCTACCCCATTTACATATAAAGTTTATTAAATTCGGAGTTACGGTTAATTAGTTATGAATTAAAGCATTTTAACATGGCATGGGAGCAAATTTAATCAAACAACATTTTAAACATTTCAAACATAGATGAAAAAGTTGGATATTATGAATCTAGACAAAATTCTAAGCAAGTTTCATATATAACTTATTTAGATCCGATGCACGGTTCATGAGTTATTATATGCATGATCCACAAGGGTTTTCCTGCAAAAATGCTCTCCTCTGGAAAAATAGACAAATTGTAGATCTGAAAAAAAATAGAGGCAGGCCGAATCGGACTGGGCCAACAGTGCACAGCGGGGTTCTCACCCAGTGGGCCTTTGCCCATGGCGGTGGAAACAGCAGGCCGGGCGACTGGGCCGGGAGGTGGGCCTTGGGGCGCATCGGCCCACGCGGGGCCCACACGAGAGGCGCTCTTCCTCCTCGTGCCTGCACGAACCGAAAGGCAGAGATGGCGGCGACGGCGCACGCCGGCGAGGGCGCAACAACGGCGGGGAGGTCGCGGGGACATGGGGATGGCCGGATCTGGTCGCGTCGGGTCCATTCTGGCCGGATCCAACGGCGGTTCGTCGTGGGCGTCGGCGAGGGAGCCCTGGTGGCGGCGCTGACCACGTGGAAGCGCAGAGAGGTCAGGGAGAGAAAAAGAGAAGAGAGAGAAAAGGGAGAGGAGAGGGACGGGGTCGACCTGGTGGAGCTCGTTGCTGCTCCGGCAGCTCCGGCGAGGACGTCGACGGGGCCTGGTGCGGGAGCTCCCTCCCCTGGAGCTCGGGGACGAGGGAGCGGGAGGCGACGCGGGGGCTGTCCCGAGCCCCAGATGGGCTCAGGTGGGCCGCGGCAGGGCTCGCAGGGCCGGCGGCGGTGGGGAGCGCTGGGGTGAGGTGGCGACGCCACATGGCGGCCCAGGGGTGGCTGGAGACGGCCAGGGGCGACGTGGCACGCCCGGATTGGTCCGGGGCGCGGCGGCGGCGCCAAGTGGCGGTGGGAGGCTGGATGTGCACGGAATTCGAGGAGGAGGTGGGGATTGCGGCTGGCTAGAGGTAGGGGATAGGTTTAGGCTAGGTTTGTCCAAAAATGGGCTAGGGAAGGTGTATATATATAGAGAAGGGGCTAGGGTTAGGGGGGTTTCGGAGCCCTCCGATCGTAATCGAACGGTTCCGGTCGGAGGGGGGTTTAGTGTGCTGGACTCGGGCTGTGTAGGAGGGTTGGACTGAGAGGAGAGAAAAGAACTGCAGCCCGACACGGGTTTCCAAAGACCGAAAACGTCCGACGAAAATACCGGCAACGGTGCCGCTATATATATAACGGTTGGGCTATCAAACGAGCTCCGAATGCGACGAAACTTGACAGGCGCTTTGTCTACACTATAATAAGACCGCACGCCAAGTTTCATCCCATTCCGAGAACATTTTCCGGCCACTTATAAAATACTATCTCGGACATGTCGCGGGCGCGTGCAAGTGTGGTTGGGCTCAGAACAGACAACGGAGAGAACTCGGAGAACCCGGACGGATGCAAGTTTCGAAAACATGATGATGCAATGCAGATGATGACATGGCAAGATGCAACACGCAAGCGAATGACAAGGCAACAACAGTGAATAACTAGAGGACACCTGGCACAACGGTCTCGGGGCGTTACAACACTCCACCACTACGAGAGGATCTCGTCCCGAGATTTAGAATGGCACCGGAGGGAAAACGGAAGAGAAAGAGAAGCGGTAAAACTAAGTTGCTTCTTTGACAAACGAGTGAAACCAAAGAACCTTGCGAGGTTGAACAAATTGAAAAGAATAAAACAACGGAGATGAACAAAGTGGAAAACACTCCGTTAGGAAAGAGGAACGAGGAAGAACAAGGTTGAAAGCACTCCGGTAGGGAAGAGTAATAAGGAAGAACAAATTCGAACAGCACTCCGGTTGAGAAGGGATGCAAGACTTGATAAGGCGAAAAGAACTTGAGCAAAAGGCACAACACTCCGGTTAAATGGATAAGCATGAAAAGAACATGATCCTGACAAGAACAAGAAGAAGGTTTGAAGAAAGCAACATCACAATGCCTCCAGAAGAAGTGAGAGAATGGAACTGAATGAACGGGGGAGAAAAAACAAGGTCTTGAGAGAGCACGCTTACACCAAAAGCTAGAACGAAGTTGTTGGGTTATCAACAACGAAAAGGATAAGCTTGATATGGACTTATAGAATACATCTCAAAATTATGAGGTGACAACCTGCCATTCACGGGAAAAAGAATTGGATTGATAAGAACAAGGAGACGAGAAGCTATCTCACCGGGAGGATAAAGAAGAGCTTGGGTCCTTTATAAGCACCATAATTAGCAACAATCCTTAGGGAAAGTTTTAGGTGAAATATAACCCAAGATAACTCCAATGAAGAGATTGATGGATTTACAATACCCCATTCTTAACAACCTGTGAATCATGAAACATGAACTCAAATATCAAGAATGATGTAAAACCACCTCCAATGATATGGTAGAAAGAAATGCACTCCGGATTGCAAGATGAAGAAAGCTTGAGCTCCTTAGAAAAGAAACTCAATGAAAAACTTCTAGACGGAAATAAATCCTTGATGAACCATCATGTAGAGCCTCCATGAAGAACTCCGGTAACAAAAGAATAAAAAGAAAGAGAAATTGAAAACACAAGGTGAATCCTTGCAATGGTTTAGATGGATCTCCGTGATAATTAGAGCTTGGAACTCCGGGAAAGGAAAGATAAAGCATCTCGAACTGAGAATATGATATGATGAACCACTCCGGAAAAAGGAATTAATCACTTGGATGGAACAAGAATAAGAATTATGTTATGCGTATCCTTCAACAATTTAATTGCTAACAAGCAACGGATTTGGCATACTACTTATCCTCGTAGAAAGATTAAGATAGATATAGCGCAAACTTGAGAAAGTCTTCAACGATCCACCGGTAGAATTTGAAAAGCACGAATGCATAGATATGATACACGAAGGAAGAAAACTCTTGAACGAACCACCGTAAGAATTGAAAATGAACGAATAAAAGATAACGAATCACCGGGAAGAATTTGCAGATGAACGAAGATGCTTGAGAGAAACTAGATACATGAGAACGAAGGGATCACGAACTGATTAAAGATCACTTGAACGAAGCACCGGTAAGATTGAAGAACGAGAGCTGAAAGCTGAGAATGAATAATATTTGAAAAGATGGATTCCGGATAACAAATTGAGAAGACTCTTGAATTTGCTCCGATAGTTGAAAAGAATTCTCACAATCCAAAAACAACTATGAGAGGATGGCAACAAGCTAGAATCACGAATCTTGAAGAGAATGGAGCAAGATATGGAGGAAAAATTCTTCTTCGGTCTTCAAGTGTTATGAAAGACGATGAGAGACACCACCATGAATTATTGAGACACTCCGGAATGAAGAATGGAAAAGTTGAGCCAACGATGAAAAGAATTTGAAAGATCTTGAAGAAAAGCATTTGACTGATGATAAATCATTCTTACGTCAAACTTTGAGATGAATATGAGAATAACTCCGGAAATTAGAAGAGTCAGGTAAGATCCTGGGAAAGACCTGTGGGTTAGGGCCCACTCAAAAGATACACCGTTGAACTATTTAAAAGAGAAAACACCGGTTGAGTTAAATGGTTTGAATTAGATAACATCCTCAAAATAGCTTGAACGGATTAAGAGTGGAAACACGAATCTTCGAGACATCTTCAGCACTCCGGAACAATTGAATAGCGAGAAATGAATGAATATGAGTAGCACCGTCAAGAGAAGGTATTTGAAATGAGGAAAGGGGATATAATCGACAAATCTTGACTTGAATCCACCGGAGAAGAGAAGAAACAAAGAATGATAACTTGAAGCTCCGTTAGGATCTTCATGAGAATCACCGGATAAGAATATTGACGGAAAAGGATGGAGAGACTTCACAAGAATAAAAGGATACTTGATTAAGAAATCCGAGTCCTTGAGGAAAAAGGGTGGGTGGGTGGGAAAACAAAGGCAACTTGGAGACGGATGAAACAAACACCGTTGAGAAGAACTGATACTTGATCTTGCGGTTGTTGAAATGATCGGATCCACTTGAAGAGAAGTACATCGATTGAGAAGAAATTTAGATGACAAGCTCGATGATCGAGAAGGATTAGTATTCCCATAGAAATATGAGAACACCGTTTAGAGAAGGTATGGAATCAACATTTGACTTCGAAGAAACTCGAATACCACAACTCAAAACAAAAACAAAGGGTTGGCTTGCAGAATAAGCCGGAACAAACATATGATAGAGATTTTGCCCGAAGTTTTCGTGGTGGGGCCTACACGGGCTCGATCGTACAGCACCATCATGTACAAGGCAGTGCACATGACATATGAAGCGTCCCCAAGTCGGCATAGCCAAGGACTCTTTAAGACACAACGAGACTACTGTAAAACCGACCGTGAATAGGCGGACCACTAGACGTCGAACCCCAATTTCATATCATACATCTGTCGGAAAGATATCCTAAGAGCTACTTGAATTCCCACCTATGAAACTCCCGAACCTTTCCGGTTATGCAATCAGGTGTTGGGGATACAGGGGAAGCATAATATCTCACCCAAAACTAGCAAATCCTACATCCAGCTGTATCCATCCTTCAACACATAACCAAGAAACCTTCGGAAATCATCTACCTCAACCTTCGAAAAGCATCCGTTATACAAGTTATGGCAATACTCCCGAACTCCCGCCCCAGTACTGGGTGGCGTCGAGGTTATCTCACCAACGAACTGCATAAAAGAGATTTTCGATGTCGGCGTACTAAACTCAGGTATTCCAGAATTGCAACGATAAAATTATGACGACAACACCTCGGAGCTCAACTCCCCGGGACACTGCCACAAAACCCCTGACAGGAGGCACCAAGACAATGTTCTCGTCACAAAACCATCGGAACGATTCCAAGATACCCGCGTGATCCTAATTCTTTTTAGTGAAATTTGAGAAGAGAAGAGTCAAAACTCTACGTCAGGATGCCTTACCAGAGCGATGAGGAGACTGGGGAGTAAAAAGAATTCCTAAACTCCCCGATATATAATTCCTAAATGACTCAAAACATTTTTCTAGACTCAACAGCGGCTGCTAAAAACGATCAAGCAGTGGGGGCTCCTAAGGTCGGGGAAGGCTCTGATTACCAACTTGAAACGCCCTCGATGCGGCTATATATCCCACGTGTCGAAGCACGACTTAGAGGCATAACCGCATTGAAAGCAATGTCGCAAGTGAGGTAATCTTCACACAACCCATGTAATACATAAGGGAAAGAGATACATAGTTGGCTCACAATCGCCACTTCACACAATTACATGAATAAAGCATTACATCATCCAAATACAAACAAGGCCCGACTACGGAGCCAAAATAAAAGAAGACTACCCCAAATGCTACACAGATCCCCGATCGTCCCGACTGGGCTCCACTACTGATCAACTAGAACGAAACAACACAAGGACAAGATCTTCATCGAGCTCCCCTGAGCTGGGTTGCGTCATCTGTACGGACTCATCGGCACCTGCAAGCTGGTTTTGGAAGTATCTATGAGTCACGGGGACTCAGCAATCTCGCACCCTCGCGATCAAGACTATTTAAGCTTATGGGTAAGGTAAAGGTAAGAGGTGGAGCTGCAGCAAGCGACTAGCATATATGGTGGCTAACATACGCAAATGAGAGCGAGAAGAGAAGGCAATGCACGGGCGAGAAACTATGATCAAGAAGTGATCCTAGAACAACCTACGTCAAGCATAACTCCAACACCGTGTTCACTTCCCGGACTCCGCCGGAAAGAGACCATCACGGTAACACACGCTGTTGATTCATTTTAATTAAGGTCAACTTCAGGTTTTCTACAACCGGACGTTAACAAATTCCCATCTGCCCATAACCGCGGGCACGGCTTTCGAAAGTTCAAATCCCTGCAGGGGTGTCCCAACTTAGCCCATGACAAGCTCTCACGGTCAACGAAGGATATTCCTTCTAGCGGAAGACATCCGATCAGACTCGGAATCCCGGTTACAAGACATTTCGACAGGGTAAAACTAAACCAGCAACACCGCCCGAATGTGCCGACAAATCCCAATAGGAGCTGCACATATCTCTTTCTCAGGGCACACTCAGATTGTCTTAGGTACGGGTAGGCCAGCCCAGAGTTGCCCCTGGTGGCCACCGGCAGCTGATAGGTTGGACCAACACTCAGAGGAGCACTGGCCCGGGGGGTTAAAATAATGATGACCCTTGAGTCTGCAGAACCCAAGGGGAAAAAAGGCTAGGTGGCAAATGGTAAAACAAAGGTTGGGCATTGCTGGAGGATTTTTATTCAAGGCAAACTATCAAGGGGTTCCCATTATAACCCAACCGCGTAAGGAACGCAAAATCCGGGAACATAACACCGATATGACGCGAAACTAGGGCGGCAAGAGTGGAACAGAACACCAGGCATAAGGCCGAGCCTTCCACCCTTTACCAAGTATATAGATGCATTAATTAAATAAGATATATTGTGATATCCCAACAAGTAAACATGTTCCAACAAGGAACAACATCTCCATGTTCCAACAAGGAACAAACTTCAATCTTCGCCTGCAACTAACAACGCTATAAGAGGGGCTGAGCAAAGCGGTAACATAGCCAAACAACGGTTTGCTAGGGCAAGGTGGGTTAGAGGCTTGGTTCAACAATATGGGAGGCATGATAAGCAAGTGGTAGGTATCGCAGCATAGGCATAGAAAAAGAGCGAGCATCTAGCAAATCAAAGATAGAAGTTATTTCGAGGGTATGGTCATCTTGCCTGAAATCCCGCAAGGAAGAAGAACGAGTCCATGAAGAAGACAAACAGACGTAGTCGAACGGATCCTCACAAACGCGACGTTATCGGAACCAACCCGAAGAAGCAACACCGGAAAGAAGCAAACAACATAGTAAACAACCATCACATAATCATGGCACGATGCGCAAACAAGTATGATGCATGTCCGGTTTAATGAGGCATGGCATGGCAAAGTGCACAAACAATCCTACAAATTAAGTGGAGCTCAATATGCAACGGGTTGCATATTGACGAAACACCACATTCAAGTTATTTAGTTCGATCTCGTTTATGTACCCAACAATATTAAATGTTGTCAAACATGGCAAGAGGGTGAAGCAAAGTAAAACTACCTATCTAGTCAAGTTTAAATGAGGCCGGAAACAACGACCAACAATTCCGGAAACTCCTCATATGCATATATTAGGTTTGGTCCTGTTCTGCCCTAAACCATATTTTATAGTTATTAAACATGCAAGATGATGCCACCATGTTAAACTAGGCAAAATTCTACCCCATTTACATATAAAGTTTATTAAATTCGGAGTTACGGTTAATTAGTTATGAATTAAAGCATTTTAACATGGCATAGGAGCAAATTTAATCAAACAACATTTTAAACATTTCAAACATAGATGAAAGTTGGATATTATGAATCTAGACAAAATTCTAAGCAAGTTTCATATATAACTTATTTAGATCCGATGCACGGTTCATGAGTTATTATATGCATGATCCACAAGGGTTTTCCTGCAAAAATGCTCTCCTCTGGAAAAATAGACAAATTGTAGATCTGAAAAAAAATAGAGGCGGGTTGAATCGGACTGGGCCAACAGTGCACAGCGGGGTTCTCACCCAGTGGGCCTTTGCCCAAGGCGGTGGAAACAGCAGGCTGGGCGACTGGGCCGGGAGCTGGGCCTTGGGGCGCATCGGCCCACGCGGGGCCCACACGAGAGGCGCTCTTCCTCCTCGTGCCCGCACGAACTGAAAGGCAGAGACGATGGAGATGGCGCACGTCGGCGAGGGCGCAGTAACGGCTGGGAGGTCGCGGGGACATGGGGATGGTCGGATCTGGTCGCGCCGGGTCCATTCCGGCCGGATCCAACGGCGGTTCGTCGTGGGCGTCGGCGAGGGAGCCCTGGTGGCGGCGCTGACCACGTGGAAGCGCAGAGAGGTCAGGGAGAGAAAAAGAGAAGAGAGAGAAAAGGGAGAGGAGAGGGACGGGGTCGACCTGGTGGAGCTCGTTGCTGCTCCGGCGAGGACGCCGACGGGGCCTGGTGCGGGAGCTCCCTCCCCTGGAGCTCGGGGACGAGGGAGCGGGAGGCGACGCGGGGGCTGTCCCGAGCCCCAGATGGGCTCAGGTGGGCCGCGGCAGGGCTCGCAGGGCCGGCGGCGGTGGGGAGCGCTGGGGTGAGGTGGCACGCCCGGATTGGTCCGGGGCGCGGTGGCGCCAAGTGGCGGTGGGAGGATGGATGTGCACGGAATTCGAGGAGGAGGTGGGGATTGCGGCTGGCTAGAGGTAGGGGATAGGTTTAGGCTAGGTTTGTCCAAAAATGGGCTAGGGAAGGTGTATATATATAGAGAAGGGGCTAGGGTTAGGGGGGTTTCGGAGCCCTACGATCGTAATCGAACGGTTCCGGTCGGAGGGGGGTTTAGTGGGCTGGACTCGGGCTGTGTAGGAGGGTTGGACTGAGAGGAGAGAAAAGAACTACAGCCCGACACGGGTTTCCAAAGACCGAAAACGTCCGACGAAAATACCGGCAACGGTGCCGCTATATATATAACGGTTGGGCTATCAAACGAGCTCTGAATGCGACGAAACTTGACAGGCGCTCTGTCTACACTATAATAAGACCGCACGCCAAGTTCCATCCCATTCCGAGAACATTTTCCGGCCACTTATAAAATACTATCTCGGACATGTCGTGGGCGCGTGCAAGTGTGGTTGGGCTCAGAACGGACAACAGAGAGAACTCGGAGAACCCAGACGGATGCAAGTTTCGAAAACATGATGATGCAATGCAGATGATGAAATGGCAAGATGCAACACGCAAGCGAATGACAAGGCAACAACAGCGAATAACTGGAGGACACCTGGCACAACGGTCTTGGGGCATTACACAATGATGGGACGGGCGACGGTGATACGTCCATTTTGCATCATGCTTTTATATCGATATTTATTGCATTATGGGCTGTTATTACACATTATGTCACAATACTTATGCCCATTATCTCTTATTTTACAAGGTTTACATAAAGAGGGAGAATGCCGACAGCTGGGATTCTGGGCTGGAAAAGAGCAAATATTAGAGACCTATTCTGCACAGCTCCAAAAGTCTTGAAACTTCACGGAAGACATTTTCAGAATATATAAAAAAAACTGAGCGCGAGAAGTTCACCCGGGGAGCCACAGCCTGCCCATGAGGGTGGGGGCGCGCCCTGCCCCCCTAGGCGCACCCCCTACCTCGTGGGCCCCCTGGTGGCCCTCCGATGGCCATCTTTTGCTATATGGAGTCTTTCGATGAGGAAAAAAATCATAAGCCATCTTCTCGGACGAAACTCCGTCGCCACGAGGCGGAACCTTGGCGGAACCAAGCTAGGGCTCCGGCGGAGCTGTTCTGCCGAGGAAACTTCCCTCCAGGAGGGGGAAATCATCGCCATCGTCATCACCAACACTCCTCTCATTGGGAGAGGGCAATCTCCATCAGCATCTTCACCAGCACCATCTCCTCTCAAAACCCTAGTTCATCTCTTGTATCCAATTCTTGTCTCCAAGTCCGGGATTGGTACTAGTAGGTTGCTAGTAGTGTTAATTACTCCTTGTAGTTGATGCTAGTTGGTTTATTTGGTGGAAGATCATATGTTCAGATCCTATATGCATATTAATACCCCTCTGATTATGAACATGAATATGCTTTGTGAGTAGTTATGTTTGTTCCTGAGGACATGGGAGAAGTCTTGCTATTAGTAGTCATGTGAATTTGGTATTCGTTCGATATTTTGATGAGATGTATGTTGTCACTCCTCTAGTGGTGTTATGTGAACGTGGACTACATAACACTTCACCATTATTTGGGCCTAGAGGAAGGCATTAGGAAGTAATAAGTAGATGATGGGTTGCTAGAGTGACAGAAGCTTAAACCCTAGTTTATGCGTTGCTTCGTAAGGGGCTGATTTGGATCCATATGTTTCATGCTATGGTTAAGTTTACCTTAATACTTTTGTTGTAGTTGTGGATGCTTGCAATAGAGGTTAATTATAAGTGGGATGCTTGTCCAAGTAAGGCCAGTACCCAAGCACCGGTCCACCCACATACCAAATTATCAAAGTACCGAACCGAATCATATGAACGTGATGAAAACTAGCTTGACGATATTCCCATGTGTCCTCGGGAGCGCTTTTCTCTATATAAGAGTTTGTCCAGGCTTGTCCTTTGCTACAAAAAGGATTGGGCCACCTTGCTGCACTCTATTTACTTTTGTTACTTGTTGCTCATTACAAATTATCCTATCACAAAACTATCTGTTACTACTTATTTCAGTACTTACAGAGAATACCTTGCTGGAAACCGCTTATCATTTCCTTCTGCTCCTCGTTGGGTTCGACACTCTTACTTATCGAAAGGACTACTATAGATCCCCTATACTTGTGGGTCATCAAGACTCTTTTCTGGCACCGTTGCCGGGGAGTGAAGCGCCTTTGGTGGGTGGAATTTGGTAAGGAAAATTTATATAGTGTGCCAAAATTTACTGTCACTTGTTACTATGGAAGTAATCCTCTGAGGGGCTTGTTCGGGGTATCTTCACCCTGACCAGTAGAGCAAAGATTTGCTCCTCAACCTACTGAACCTACTGAAATTGGAAATGTCTTCTTTGAAATTCCTTCGGGTATGTTAGAAAAACTGCTAGCTAATCCTTTTGCAGGAGACAGAACAATGCATCCTGATGAGCACCTAATATATGTGGATGAAGTTTGTGGATTATTTAAGCTTGCAGGTGTACCCGGAGATGTTATTAAGAAGAAGGTCTTCCATTTATCTTTGAAGGAAGATGCATTGACATGGTATAGGCTATGTGATGATACGAGGTCATGGAACTACAAACGATTGAAATTGGAATTTCATCAGAAGTTTTATCCTATGCATCTTGTTCATCGTGATCGCAAGTATATATATAATTTTTGGACTCGCGAGGAGAAAGCATCGCTCAAGCTTGGGGGAGGCTTAAATCAATGTTATATTCATGCCCCAATCATGAGCTCTCAAGAGAGATGATTATTCAAAATTTATATGCTCGGCTTTCTGGTAACAATCGCACCATGCTCGATACTTCTTGTGCTGGATCTTTTATGATGAAGACTATTGAATTCAAATGGGATTTATTGGAAAGAATTAAACGTAACTCTGAAGATTGGGACCTCGACGAAGGTAAGGAGTCGGGTATGACACCTAAGTATGATTGTGTTAAATCTTTTATGGATACCAATGTTTTTCGTAAATTTAGCACTAAATATGGACTTGACTATGAGATAGTAGCTTCTTTCTGTGAATATTTTGCTACTCATGTTGATCTCCCTAGGGAGAAGTGGTTTAAATATCATCCTCCCATAGAAGTAAAAGTAGCTGCACCTATTAAAGTTGAAGAAAATACTATCACTTATAATGATCCTATTGTTCCTACTTCTTATGTTGAGAAACCACCTTTCCTTGTTAGAATAAAGGATCATGCTAAAGCTTCGACTGTGGTTCATAAAAGCAATATTAGAACGTATACACCTCCTGCGCAAGTTAAAGTTGAACCTAATATTGCTATTGTTGAAGATCTCTTATCTGATAATAATGATGGGCATGTTATTCATTTCCTTGATGAGACTACTAGAATTGCTAAACCTTGTGCTAAAGATAAAAACAGACCTGTGGTAGGCATGCCTGTTATTTCTGTTAAAATAGGAGATCGTTCTTATCATGGCTTATGTGATATGGGTGCTAGTGCTAGTGCAATACCTTACGACTTATACAAAGAAATTATGCATGATATTGCACCTGCTGAGTTAGAAGATATTGATGTCATAATTAAACTTGCCAAGAGAGATACTATTTCACCAATGGGAATTGTTAGAGATGTTGAAGTCTTGTGTGGGAAAACTAAATATCCTGCTGATTTTCTTGTTCTTGGTTCCCCACAAGATAGCTTTTGTCCCATTATATTTGGTAGACCCTTCTTAAACACTGTTAATGCTAAGATAGATTGCAAAAAGGATGTTGTTACTATCGGTTTAAATGATATGTCTCATGAATTTAATTTCTCTAAATTTAGTAGACAACACCGTGAAGAAGAATTACCTAGTAAGGATGAAATCATTGGTCTTGCTTCTATTGCCGTACCTCCTAGTGATCCTTTAGAACAATATTTTCTAGACCATGAAAACGATATGTTTATGAATGAAAGAAGGGAAATAGATGAAGTATTCTTTAAACAGGAACCTATTCCGAAACACAATTTGCCTGTTGAAATCCTAGGGGATCCTCCTCCACCCAAGGGTGATCCCGTGTTTGAGCTTAAACCGTTGCCTGATACTCTTAAATATGCTTATATTGATGAGAAAAAGATATATCTTGTTATTATTAGTGCTAACCTTTCAGAGCATGAGGAGGAGATGAGCTCAGATGAAGATGAAGTCCCACTACCTCAACCTGGGGACATGCATGTGGAGTTCAAAAAGTCAAGCATCCCTGATAGAGTAAAGAAACCTAAGATCGAGTTTATCCCTTTTTGCCTCTTGCAGGAAAACAAGCAGGAACTATGCAAAAAGATACTGAGCCTGGAGCAGGAGATCGAGGACCTAAGGGACCAAAATTCTGTCCTCAAGCACAAATTAAGGAAGAAGTCCACACCATCAACAAAACCATCACCTTCTTCACCAGCAAAGAAGAACTGAGTACCTGGTATGGGCACTCCCCTTGGCAACTGCCAAGCTTGGGGGAGTGCCCCGGTATCGTATCACCATCACTTTTATCTTTACCATTTTTCTTAGTTGGATCCTTTTGGCAATATCTTGATCTAGTAGAATAAAGTTTATGGCATCATCTAGTTTTGAGTTTTGCTTTATGATCCCTTTATGTAATCGAGTCCGTGAGCTATATATAATAAAGATTAGTGTTGAGTCAAGGGCTTGATTATTTTGCCATGATCCTAAGTGGATAAAAGAAAAGATAAATAAATAAAAAAGGAAACAAAGGGATCATATGGATCTTATGGAGAGTAATGAGCTCACATAGAAAAAGTATGATGAATAAAAGTTGTTGAGAGTTGACAAGCATAGTTTTGGTCATCGTTTTAATTAATAGGAAGTAATAAAGAAAGAGAGGTCTTCACATATAAATATACTATCTTGGACATCTTTTATGATTGTGAGCACTCATTAAAATATGACATGCTAAAGAGTTGACGTTGGACAAGAAAGACAACGTAATGGGTTATGTTTTCTTACATCTAAGATAAATTATATTGTCATGGATCATCCAACATGGTTGAGCTTGCCTTTCCCCCTCATGCTAGCCAAATTCATCGCACCAAGTAGAGATACTACTTGTGCTTCCAAATACCCTTAAACCAGTTTTGCCATGAGAGTCCACCATACCTACCTATGGATTGAGTAAGATCCTCCAAGTAAGTTGTCATCGGTGCAAGCAATAGAAATTTCTCTCTAAATATGTATGACTTATTAGCGTGGGAGAAAATAAGCTTTATACGATCGTGTGATATGGAAGAAATAAAAGCGACAGACTGCATAATAAAGGTCCATATCACAAGTGGCAATATAAAGTGACGTTCTTTCACATTAAGATTTTGTGCATCCAACCATAAAAGTGCATGACAACCTCTGCTTCCCTCTACGAAGGGCCTATCTTTTACTTTTTATCTCCTACCTTGCATAAGAGTCATGGTGATCTTCACCCTTCCTTTTTACATTTTATCCTTTGGCAATCACAGTATGTTGGAAAGATCCTGGTATATATGGCTAATTGGATGTGAGTTTTCATGAACTATTATTGTTGACATTACCCTTGAGGTAAAACGTTGGGAGGCAAAACTATAAGCCCCTATCTTTCTCTGTGTCCGATTAAAACTCCATGCCCATAAGTATTGCGTGAGTGTCAGCAATTGTGAAAGACTATATGATAGTTGAGTATGTGGACTTGCTGAAAAGCTCTTATATATTGACTCTTTCCTATGTTACGATAAATTGCAATTGCTCCAATGACTGAGATTATAGTTTGTTAGTTTTCAATGAAGTTTACGATTCATACTTTAAATTGTGATTGAATTATTACTCTAGCATAAGAAATCATATGACAAGAATTATATAAGTTATTGTTCTAAGAATGATCATGATGCCCTCATGTCCGTATTTTACTTTTATCGACACCTCTATCTCTAAACATGTGGACATATTTTTCGATTTCGGCTTTCGCTTGAGGACAAGCGAGGTCTAAGCTTGGGGGAGTTGATACGTCCATTTTGCATCATGCTTTTATATCAATATTTGTTGCATTATGGGCTGTTATTACACATTATGTCACAATACTTATGCCCATTCTCTCTTATTTTACAAGGTTTACATAAAGAGGGAGAATGCCGACAGCTGGGATTCTGGGCTAGAAAAGGAGGAAATATTAGAGACCTATTCTGCACAACTCCAAAAGTCCTGAAACTTCACGGAAAACATTTTCAGAATATATAAAAAATACTGAGCGCAAGAAGTTCACCAGGGGGCCCACACCCTGCCCATGAGGGTGGGGGGCATGCCCTACCCCCCTGGGCGCGCCCCTACCTCGTGGGCCCCCTGGTGGCCCTCCGATGGCCATCTTCTGCTATATGGAGTCTTTCAATGAGGAAAAAATCATAAGCCATCTTCTTGGACGAAACTCCGCCGCCACGAGGCGGAACCTTGGCGGAACCAATCTAGGACTCCGGTGGAGCTGTTCTGCAAGGGAAACTTCCCTCCGGGAGGGGGAAATCATCGCCATCGTCATCACCAATGCTCCTCTCATCGGGAGAGGGCAATCTCCATCAGCATCTTCACCAGACCCTAGTTCATCTCTTGTATCCAATTCTTGTCTCCAAGTCCGGGATTGGTACTAGTAGGTTGCTAGTAGTGTTAATTACTCCTTGTAGTCGATGCTAGTTGGTTTATTTGGTGGAAGATCATATGTTCAGATCCTATATGCATATTAATAACCCTATGATTATGAACATGAATATGCTTTGTGAGTAGTTATGTTTGTTCCCGAGGACATGGGAGAAGTCTTGCTATTAGTAGTCATGTGAATTTGGTATTCGTTCGATATTTTGATGAGATGTATGTTGTCTCTCCTCTAGTGGTGTTATGTGAACGTGGACTACATAACACTTCACCATTATTTGGGCCTAGAGGAAGGCATTGGTAAGTAATAAGTAGATGATGGGTTGCTAGAGTGACAGAAGCTTAAACCCTAGTTTATGCGTTGCTTCGTAAGGGGCTGATTTGGATCCATATGTTTCATGCTATGGTTAGGATTACCTTAATACTTTTGTTGTAGTTGCGGATGCTTGCACTAGAGGTTAATCATAAGTGGGATGCTTGTCCAAGTAAGGGCAGTACCCAAGCACCAGTCCACCCACATACCAAATTATCAAAGTACCGAATGCGGATCATATGAACGTGATGAAACCTAGCTTGACGATATTCCCATGTGTCCTCAGGAGCGCTTTTCTCTATATAAGAGTTTGTCCAGGCTTGTCCTTTGCTACAAAAAGGACTGGGCCACCTTGCTAAACTTTATTTACTTTTGTTACTTGTTGCTTGTTACAAATTATCCTATCACAAAACTATCTATTACCACTTATTTCAGTACTTGCAGAGAATACCTTGCTAGAAACCGCTTATCATTTCCTTCTGCTCCTCGTTGGTTTGACACTCTTAATTATCGAAAGGACTACGATAGATCCCCTATACTTGTGGGTCATCAGGCGGCTCAGGTGGCGGCGGTTTTCATGGTCCAGGCGGCGGTTCAAATTCCAATTTTTAAGGCTCTCAAGGAAATCAAGGTGGTTACAATCAGCAACCTGGCCAAGGAGGTCAGCAACAGCAATAGCAATCGGGATACCAGAGCAATCCAAAGCAGTTGAATAGTGGACAGTACCATGTGTTCACCACCAGTTTGTGTAGACGGGACTAGAAGCTTCATAAGAGGGCTGTGAATGCTGTTGAGCCGGCAGTCCCTCATTATTTGAGATGGTCTGAGCAACCTATTCTATGGAGTAGGGAAGATCACCCCCCCCCCCCCCGGGTTGACAATCCGGGTCACCTGGCCTTGGTGGTGGCACCTCAAGTTGGTGGATATAAATTCACTAAAGTACACATGGACGGAGGCAGTAGCATCAACATCCTCTATTATGAGACTTTCCATCGCATGGGGTTGACTGACAAAAATCTTAAGACATCCAACATTGTTTTCCATGGAGTGGTGCCAGGTAAGTCGGTGTACCCAGTGGGCAAGATTGAACTGGAAGTAGCCTTTGGAGATGAGCATGATTCTAGGGCTGAGAAGTTAACTTTTGAGGTGGTCAAAATCAAGAGCCCGTATCACACCTTGTTTGGACGACCGGCTTATGCCAAGTTCATGGCATGACCCTGTTATGTTTATTTGCGGCTCAAGATGCCGGGTCATAAGGGTACCATCACAGTGCATGGGAGTCAGAAGATAGCCTTGGAATGTGAGGAAGGCGATGCCTCTTACGCTAAATCTATTTGTGCAATAGAGGAGTTAAAGTTTTACAAAGACAATGTTGACCCGGCGGACATGACGTCTTTGAAAACGCCAACTACAGAGCATGAGCCGTTGCTGAAGTTTAAGTTGGCTGATGACACTAAGCTTGTTGATTTTGTTCCAGGTGACTCATCTAAGCAGTTTAGTATCAGTGCTAATCTGGATCCCAAATAGGAAAGTGCACTCATCGAGTTCATCTGTGAGAACCGAGACATCTTTGCATGGAAACCTTCTGACATGCCGAGTGTACTGAGAGAACTCGCTGAGCACACTCTCAATATTGATCCAAAATTTAAGTCGGTCAAGCAGTTTCTTCGGTGGTTCAATGAGGAAAGGCGCAAGGCCATTGGTGAAGAAGTGGCCCGGCTCTTGGCGGTCGGGTTCATTATTGAAGTTTTTCATCCAGAGTGGTTGGCTAACCCAGTGCTCGTGCTTAAAAAGAACGGCACCTAGCGTATGTGTGTGGATTACATGGACTTAAACAAGGCTTGTCCGGCTGATCCTTTTGCTCTCCCTCGCATTGATCAAATCATTGATGCTACGGCGGGTTGTGAGCGTTTGAGCTTTTTGGATGCTCATTCTGGTTATCATCAGATCAAGATGGCAGTTAAGGACCAGGAGAAGACGGCATTTATTACTCTGTTTGGAGACTTCTGCTATGTGTCTATGCCTTTTGGGCTTAAAAGTGCCCAGGCGACTTATCAACAATGTGTGCAGAACTGTCTTCACAATCAGATTGGGTGCAATGTTCATGCTTATGTGGACGATATAGTGGTGAAGTCCAGAGAGAAGGAGACCTTGATAGATGATCTGAAGGAAACCTTTGATAACCTCCAGGTCTACAAGATGATGCTTAACCCGGCCAAGTGCGTTTTTGGAGTGCCGGCGGGCAAGCTTTTGAGTTTTTTGGTTTCTAACAGAGGCATCGAGGCTAACCCGGAGAAAATCAAAGCAATTACATCTTTGGCTAAACCGGCGTGCATCAATGACGTTCAGCGGTTGGCAGGTCGTGTTGCTGCTTTAAGCCGGTTCATAAGCCGGTTAGGTGAGAAGGCCATACCGCTGTATCAAATGATGAAGAAGACAAATGATTTTATCTGGAGTGATGTTGCTAACTCTGCATTTGAAGATCTGAAGAGATAGCTCGCTAAGCCGCCGGTTTGTGCTGCTCCCATTGATAAGGAGCCCTTATTGTTATATGTGGCTGCTAACACACGGGTTGTCAGTGTGGCCATTGTCGTAGAGTGCAAAGAGGCTGGAAAGGAATATCCGGTTCAACAGCCGGTTTACTATGTTAGTGAGGTGCTCATTGAGTCCAAATAGAGATATCCACATTGGCAGAAACTTGTTTATGGGGTGTTCATGGCGACCCGGAAGCTTAAGCATTATTTTCAGGGTCATCCTATCACCGTGGTTAGCTCTGCTCCTTTAGGAGATATTATTCAAAATAGAGAAGCCACATGACGAGTTGCCAAGTGGGCCATTGAGCTTGGGCCTCATGGTTTAAAGTATGTGCCACGCACTGCCATCAAATCTCAAGCACTAGTGGATTTCATCAATGATTGGACAGAGCTGCAGATGCCTGAAGAGAAGCCGGACAACACATATTGGACTATTCATTTTGATGGGTCCAGGCAATTAGAGGGCTCGGGGGCTGGAGTTGTTTTAGCTTCCCCTCGAGGTGACAAATTTTGTTATGTGCTACGGTTGATGTTTCCCTGTACTAACAATGCAGCTAAGTATGAGGCCTTGCTCCATGGTCTTCGGATGGCTAAGGAGATGAGCTTGACCCGAGTAAGATGCTTTGGCGACTCAGATTTGGTATCTCAACAAGTATTAGGCAAGTGGGATTCCAAGGATCCTCTCATGGAGGCTTATCGCCGCGAAGTTGATGCCATTGTTGGACACTTCGAGGGTTACCAAGTGGAACACATTGATCGCAGAATGAATGAAGCGGCTGATGCTTTAAGCCGGCTAGGGTCTCAGTGTAAGCCGGTGCTGCCTAACACTTTCTTAGATGTTCTGCATAACCCTTCTGTCAAGTTGCCTACAGAGGAAGACTTGGTTGTTCTAGACCCGGAAGCACAATTGGTGGCGGCTCTTCACGTCATCCCAGATTGGACAGTGCCATATTTGGCTTATATGACCCAAGGCGAGTTGCCTGAGGATGATACCTTGGCTAGATAGATAACCCGGCGGTCTAAATCAATGACAACTGCCAATGGTGAGTTGCATCATCGCAGTGTCACCGGGGCGTTTCAACGATGTGTCTCTCTTGAGGAAGGTCAAGAAATTCTTCGTGAAATCCATGAAGGAGATTGTGGCCATCATGCCAGTCCAAAGTCTCTTGTAGCCAAAGCCTTTGAACCGGCATGATGGACACAATCTCCTTCATGGATTTCACTGGCTGGCAGATTGTGGCCATCATGGTTTTTACTAGCTGATGACACATGCTGATGCGGAGGATCTGGTCAGTAGGTGCGATGGTTGTCAAAAATTCGCACGACGGGCACACGTGCCGGCTCAAGAATTGCGGATGATTCTAATTACTTGGCCATTTGCAGTCTGGGGGCTTGATATGGTTGGACCTTTCAAAAGATCCAAATATAAAAAGACACGCCTTTTGGTGGCAGTTGACAAATTCACAAAGTGGGTTGAGGCAGACCCGGTCAGTAAGTGTGATGCAGCCACGGCGGTTCAATTCATGAAAAAGGTGATATTTCGTTTTGGCTTTCAACACAGCATTATAATTGACAATGGTATTAATCTGTCCAAGGGTGCTATGGAGGAATTCTACCAACGTGAGCATGTCCGACTTGATGTTTCATCAGTAGCTCAACCCCAATCTAATGGTCAAGCTGAAAGAGCCAATTAGGAAATCTTGAAAGGTCTCAAGCCCCGGCTTATGGTTCCTTTACAACGAACGTCGGGTTGTTGGGTGGAGGAGTTAGCCTTTGTGATATGGAGCATCAATACTACCCCCAATAGGTCTACAATTTATACCCCTTTCTTCATGGTTTATGGAGCGGAGCAGTCTTGCCTAGTGACATCCGTCATGATTCACCCCGTGTGGCAGCTTACGTTGAAGCTGATAACGAACGAGCCCGTTAGGATGCACTTGACTTGTTAGATGAAGAGCGTGACTTAGCAGTAGCCCGTTCGGAGATTTACCAACAGGACCCGCGTCGTTATCACAGCCGCCGGGTTAAGTCCGGAACCTTTCAAGAAGGTGACTTGGTGCTCCGGCTCATCCAGGATCAAACTGATGCACACAAATTCCCCACCTTGGGAAGGACCTTTTGTGGTCAGCGGGAACTTGAACAATGGGTCATACTACCTCATCGATGTTCGAGAGCACAAAGACTCACGTAAGTCAGAGGAAGAGACCCACCGGCCGTGGAATATCGCTCATCTTCGGCCTTACTATACTTGAGCCATCGGCTCTAATGATGTACATACTTTGACGCTGTATATATTATGATAAGTAATAAAGTAGGACCTCTGTCCTTTTCATTCTCAATAATCACATGTCTTCATCATTATACTTTCAAAATGACCAATTAGGGGCTGATTGTGCTCAAATCTAGCTTAACCCTTTGGTCCGGCTCATGATCGTATTCGAATCTAGCCTAAACCATATGATCACTAGGGGGCTTCCTGTTCAAACATAGGTCATATTCGAACCAAAGAGAACATAGTTGTCGGTACCGTCTTGATTGGCGCAATGCCAAACTCACCAGGGGGCTTCTCGACTGTATTCAAATAATAGCTTAACCCCTTTTGGGTTCGACTTTGATCATATTCGAATCAGAGTCGTTAAAAAATTCTCAAGGTCAGTTGGGGGCTTCCTGTTCAAACATAGGTCGTATTCGAACCAAAGAGAACATAGCTGTCGGTACCCTCTTGATCGGTGCAACGCCAAAGCCACTGGGGGCTACATGATCATATTCGAATCCTAGCTTAAACCCCTTTGGTACGGTTTACTGGTCGTATTCGAATCAGAAGCCTACAAATTTTTGTTTGTGTTTGACTTACGTTTTTTGAAAGACAATCTTTGTTTTTTACGGCTTTTTCGTCTAGATCTAAGTATAAGTATGGCTTCAATTTAACCCGGCTTGGTTTTTTGACGATAAATCGCCAGTGTATGACAGTCATCATACATATGGAAGTGCTGGATTCTAAAGATTGGGTTATCACCCTTACTGTTCGGGTCACATAAGCCGACGGTTCAGATTCAAGATCACAGGTACGATATTGCCGTTGTGTTTTAAAGTTAAAATTCATAACAGGCTTATATGTGTCGCTTCAATCGGAGGTTTTCCAGCCTTAAATATCCTTACATTCGGCCTTAATTATACAGTTATGATTGGTTTCCATGGTTGTGTACTGGGCGTTTTGACCCGTCCGGCAATAAACTGCCAGGATAATTTTCATATCTTACATGCAGGAACAGATTCAAACAGTACTGATATTGTAAAGGATGTAAGGCATATCTTCACATGACGGATAAAAGTGTTGTATGCAGCACAATATGCACGATGGCATAAGCAAAACATGAAGTTTTAAGCTAGCCTATTACAAGGCACTTGGAGCCCAAAAGGATAATGATGTTTTTAAACTCTCATAGCAGATGATAAACTAAAGCCGGTTCATCAATCCTTGCCGGGTTGTTTGGATGGTTACGACTCATCCCTTGCCGGTTCATCCTCCTCCAACGTTTGGAAATTGGGCTTGGACCAATCGAAGCCATGAAGGGCGACGAACTTAGCCTCATCATCAATCAGACCAGACGGGTCAATTTCCGGGGTGAAAGTGTGCTGGCGAACCGGCGGGATTAGATCCGTCACTTTATATGAAGGAGTCGCCATCTTTTTATTTTCTGCATCAAAACCCGGCTAATACTTGGTAAGGTTGGTTTCTTCGGCAATGATGGTGGCATGAGGGTGAATCTCTTTTACACAAGCAACAAAGTCTTCTTGGTCGAAGGGACTCCCATCTTCCTTAAAGATGGGGTACCCCTTGGCTACGTCCGCCGGGTATAGCTCCGGCACCCAGGATTTGGAGTGGCTTAAAGCAGTTACGGCTCCGGCTCTCGCACAGGAACACTTGACTTCTTGAAATCTGGCGGGTAAGATGGATAGCTTCTTAAAGACATCACTCTATAAGTTTGGTCCTTGGTTAGCTGGGGAGATAATGGCAAGAGCCCTTGAGCTCCAGTATACAATTGCTCCACAAGAGTGTAAACCACATTGAGCTTTATCAAGCTTTTTTGACTCAGATTGCTGCTCCGGGGACCTGTGAAGTGTTCCCAATGGGTTAAGTAGGTGGCTTACATTATGGTGATAAATATAGACTTTGAGTAAGTAAGAATGATTTACCAAAGATTGCAGATACCATCTGAGACACACGGTTCTTTAAACTGGTGAGTTCAGCGGTAACTTCTTTCAGATCTGCCTCGGCCGTTTCAGCACGCTACGTCAGGGTAGTCTTCTCATCGGTCCAAGACTTTTTCTCTGGATTAAAACTAGTCTTCAGTTTCTCTGCTTTAGACATGCTCAACTGGAGTTTGGATTCAATTTTCTTTGTTTCAGTCTCCTGAGTCGACAGCCGGGTCTTGGCTTCAGTCAATTGAGATTCCAGTTCTGCGGTTGCAGCCTGTATACATAATAAGATTGTTAAGTTTCATGGTGGATTATAAAAGCAAGTCCCAAGTGCTTCGCAAGCAATAACACTTGGCACTTGAGGGCTAATGTCTGTCAGTGTAATTTTCTTGTCAAAGGAATTGGATTTTTTTCAGAAGTCCCAAGTGCTTTGCAAGCAATAACACTTGGCACTTGGGGGCTAATGCATATTGCTGTTTTTTCCTACCTAAGGTAAGTCGGATGTGTTATTCATCGCTTCAGCCGACTCATCAGGATATCTAGTCAAAGTATTTGTCTGTTACATATTGTCTAGAAGAAACGGTTCATTCATACTAATTAAACCAGCCCTTGGGGACTACAAATGCAATGGTTATGCTATCACCAGAATCCGGGCTTACAGTATATAAACCAGACTTGGAGGGAGTCTAGGACAGAAGCTTCTAAACATTTCAAAGTCTACAAATTATTCAAGTTTTTTCATAATCAGAAGACTTGGGGGTTGACAGGATGTATATATAAGCCGGATGACATACCTCATATTTCTGATAGAATGGTTTGACCATTTCAATTTCTGAGTCATGGCTGGAGTTGACTTGGCTAAGATAGCCAGATAGTACTTCGCTAATAATCAGATGGGTGTGGTGGGAGACATCAAACCAAACTTTCTGCCTCTCCATGACCTCTTGCTTGGCAGAGTGTCTTGCCAGCACAGTTGGATTACCCGGTTCAACGAATCTGCTACCAGTGATTAAAACATCATTGCTGTAAGTCTCTAGCGGGTTAGAGCTTGATGTCTACTACACAACCTTCTTCTTGTAGACATTGTTGGGCCTCCAAGTGCAGAGGTTTGTAGGACAGTAGAAAATTTCCCTCAAGTGGATGACCTAAGGTTTATCAATCCGTGGGAGGCGTAGGATGAAGATGGTCTCTCTCAAACAACCCTGCAACCAAATAACAAAGAGTCTCTTGTGTCCCAAACACACCCAATACAATGGCAAATTGTATAGGTGCACTAGTTCGGCGAAGAGATGGCGATACAAGTGCAATATGGATGGTAGATAAAGGTTTTTGTAATCTGAAAATATAAAAACAGTAAGGGAACTAATGACAAAAGTGAGCACAAGCGGTATTGCAATGCTAGGAAACAAGGCCTAGGGTTCATACTTTCACTAGTGCAAGTCCTCTCAACAATAATAACATAATTGGATCATATATCTATCCCTCAACATTCAACAAAGAGTCACTCCAAAGTCACTAATAGCGGAGAACAAATGAAGAGATTATGGTAGGGTATGAAACCACCTCAAAGTTATTCTTTCCGTTCGATCTATTATAGAGTTCGTACTAGAATAACACCTTAAGACACAAATCAACCAAAACCCTAATGTCACCTAGATACTCCAATGTCACCTCAAGTATCCGTGGGTATGATTATACGATATGCATCACACAATCTCAGATTCATCTATTCAACCAACACAAAGAACTTCAAAGAGTGCCCCAAAGTTTCTACCGGAGAGTCAAGACGAAAACGTGTGCCAACCCCTATGCATAAGTTCATGAGGTCAAGGAACTCGCAAGTTGATCACCAAAACATACATCAAGTGGATCACATGATATCCCATTGTGACCACAGATAAGCACGTGCAAGACATACATCAAGTGTTCTCAAATCCTTAAAGACTCAATCCGATAAGATAACTTCAAAGGGAAAAATCAATCCATCACAAGAGAGTAGAGGGGGAGAAACATCATAAGATCCAACTATAATATCAAAGCTCGTGATACATCAAGATCGTACCACCTCAAGAACACGAGAGAGAGAGAGAGAGAGAGAGAGAGATCAAACACATAGCTACTAGTACATACCCTCAGCCCCGAGGATGGACTACTCCCTCCTCGTCATGGAGAGCGACGTGATGATGAAGATGGCCATCGGAGAGGGATTCCCCCCACTGGCAGGGTGCCAGAACGGGTCTAGATTGGTTTTTGGTGGCTACGGAGGCTTCTGGCGGCGGAACTCCCAATCTATTCTGCTCCTCGATGTTTTTAGGGTATATGGACATATATAGGTGAAAGAAGTCGGTCAGGGGAGCCACGAGGGGCCCACGAGGGTGGGGGGCACACCCAGAGGGGTAGGGTGCACCTCCTTGCCTCATGGCTTCCTCGAAGCTTCCCTGACGTCTACTCCAAGTCTCCTGGATTGCTTCCGTTCCAAAAATAACTCTCCCGAAGGTTTCATTCCGTTTGGACTCCGTTTGATATTCCTTTTCTTTGAAACACTGAAATAGGCAAGAAAACATCAATTTGGGCTGGGCCTCCGGTTAATAGGTTAGTCCCAAAAATAATATAAAAGTGTTTAGTAAAGCCCATAAACATCCAAAACAGATAATATAATAGCATGAATACTTCATAAATTATAGATACGTTGGAGACGTATCAGCATCCCCAAGCTTAATTCCCGCTCGTCCTCGAGTAGGTAAATGATAAAAGAAAGAATTTATGAAGTGTGAATGCTAGCAAGTGCACAAGTTTGATCAATGGTAATTTCAATCACCTTTTCTAGCATCATTATATATCACAACAGTAGCTCAACTCATAGGACTTCTCATGATCAAGTAACAAGCTATTCACATGTTAAAGTATAGATCATAAACTTTCTTAAAAACTAACAAACCGTGTTATTAGTCGTCAAACAATTCAATTCTTCTTATTTTTAGGAAGGGTCTATGTCAGAGCTTTGATTCAACAAACTTCACATACTCAACTATCATTTAGTCTTTCACAATTGCTAACCCTCACGTGATATTTATGGGTTCGAAGTTTTAATCAGACACAGAGAAAGATAGGGGCTTATAGATTCGCCTCCCAACCTTTTACCTCAAGGGTAATGTCAACAATAATAGTTCATGTTGCCTTACATCCAATTGGATATATATATCAGGATCTTTCCAACACAATGTGCTTGCCAAAGGATAAAATGTAAAAAGGAAAGGTGAAGATCACCAAGACTCTTGCATAAGGTATAAGACAAGAATAAAAAATAGGCCCTTCGCAGAGGGAAGCAGAGGTTGTCATGCGCTTTTATAGTTGGATGCACAAAATCTTAATGCGAAAGAACGTCACTTTATATTGCCACTTGTGATAGGGACCTTTATTATGCAGTCCGTCGCTTTTATTGCTTCCACATCACAAGATCGTATAAAGCTTATTTTCTCCGCACTAATAGATCATACATATTTAGAGAGCAATTTTTATTGCATGCACCGATGACAACTTACTTGAAGGATCTTACTCAATCCATAGGTAGGTATGGTGGATTCTCATGGCAATACTGGTTTAAGGGATGTTTGGAAGCACAAGTAGTATCTCTACTTGGTGCAAAGAATTTGGCTATCATGAGGGGGGAAAGGCAAGCTCAACATGTTGGATGATCCATGACAATATACTTTATTTCAGATATAAGAAAACATCACCCATTACATTGTCTTCCTTGTCCAACATCAACATTTTAACATGTCATATTTTAATGAGTGCTCAGAATTACAAAAGATGTCAAAGATAGTATATTTATATGTGAAATCTCTCTTCCCTCAATATTCTTTCATGAATTGTTCAAGTGATCAATACAATGTTTGCTAACCTTCAATAAATTTACTACCTCTACTTCTTATATGTGAAGTCATTACTCCCCATGGGGTAAGCATATGAAACATATATAATTTCATATTATTATATTCAATTCATTCAACCATTTACTCATAGGATATATGTGAAGCACGTGAATGAAACACAAACTACTCCGAAAGATATAAGTGAAGATCAATGAGTAGTTAAATAATTATTTAGCTATGTGAAGACTCTCCCATTTAAGGATTTCAGATCTTGAGATATTATTCAAACAGCAAGCAAAACAAAATAAAATACATTCTAAGAATAGCAACATCATGTGAAGAAGCAAAAACTTAGGATCAACCGATACTAACCGATAGTTGTCGAAGAAGAAAGGTGGGATGCCAACCGGGGCTTCCCCAAGCTTAGACGCCTGAGACTTCTTGAAATATTATCTTGGGATGCCTTGGGCATACCCAAGCTTGAGCTTTTGTGTCTCCTTAATTCCTCTCATATCACGGTCTCCCTAAATCTCAAAAGCTTCATCCACACAAAACTCAACAAGGACTCGTGAGATAAGTTAGTATAAACCAATGCAAAAACCTTATCATACTCTACTGTAGCAAATCACTAAAAATATTAATCAACATTGCATACTAAATGCCTCTGCATATTTAATAGTCATATCCTCAAATAGAATCATTAAAGAAGCAAACATATGCAAACAATGCAAACATAACAGCAATCTGCCTAAACAAGGGCAGTCTGTAAAGAATGCAGCAAGATCCATACTTCCCTAGCTCCAAAAATTATGAAAGAAAATTCCCACTGTATTAAATTTATCATAGCTTAATATTCAAAAGGTTTCAACATTTTATCACATTCTGACTTTTCTAGGGAATTTTTGCAACTGCCGTAAACTTTCTGTTTTCAAACAGCAACATGAAGACTTGTAAAATAGGCATAGTAAATGCTATCAATGCCACTTTTATTGAAATAAAAGATGCAAAACATTGTTCTAAATAACAGCAAGCAAATCCTAACAAAATAAATTGACGCTCCAAGCAAAACACATGTCATGTGGTGAATAAAAATATAGCTCCAAGTAAAGTTACCGATGAACAAAGACAAAAGAGGGGATGCCCCAGGGCATCCCCAAGCTTAGGCTCTTGGTTGTCCTTGAATATTAACTTGGGGTGCCTTGTGAATCCCCAAGCTTAGGCTCTTTCCACTCCTTATTCCATAGTCCATCGAATCTTTACCCAAAACTTGAAAACTTCACAACACAAAACTTAACAGAAAACTCGTAACCTCTGTTAGTATAAGAAAATAAATCACCACTTAGGTACTGTTGTGAACTCATTCTAAATTCATTTTGGTGTAATATCTACTGTATTCCAACTCATCTATGGTTCATACCCTCCGATACTACTCATAGATTCATCAAAATAAGCAAACAACACATAGAAAACAGAATCTGTCAAAAACAGAACAGTCTGTATTAATCTGGATCAAACGTATACTTATGGAACTCAAAAAATCTCAAATAAATTGGTGGACCTGAGGAATTTATCTATTAATCATCTTCAAAAGGAATTGACTAAATATCACTCTCAATTAAAAAATGGCAGCAAATCTCGTGAGCGCTAAAGTTTCTGTTTTTTACAGCAAGATCGCAAAGACTTCACCCAAGTCTTCCCAAAGGTTCTACTTGGCACAAACACTAATTAAAACATAAAACCACATCTAAACAGAGGCTATATGAATTATTTATTACTAAACAGGAGCAAAAATCAAGGAACAAAAATAAAATTGGGTTGCCTCCCAACAAGCGCTATCGTTCAACGCCCCTAGCTAGGCATGATGATTTCAATGATGCTCACATAAAAGATAAGAATTGTAACATAAAGAGAGCATCATGAATAATATGACTAGCACATTTAAGTATAACCCACTTCCTATGCATAGGGATTTTGTGAGCAAACAACTTGTGGGAACCATAATCAACTAGCATAGGAGGGCAAAACAAGCATAACTTCAAAACTTTAAGCACATAGAGAGGAAACTTGATATTATTGCAATTCCTACAAGCATATGTTCCTCCCTCATAGTAATTTTCAGTAGCATCATGAATGAATTCAACAGTATTCTTTCCATGATCTACAAGCATAGAAAATTTACTAGTCTCCACATAAGCAAGATTCTTCTCATTCGGAATAGTGGGAGTATCATAAGAAACTCGAATACTATAAATTGTTTCCACATTAAGAGAGTAAGGTTCAGAAAAAGGGTAATAATAATCATGAAAAGTTTTAATATAATCATCACTACTTTTTATAGCATAAGTATGATCACAATAATCATCATAAGTAGCAACTTTGTTCTCATCATAATCGATTGAAACCTCTTCCGAGATAGTGGAATCATTACTAAATAAAGTCATGACCTCCCCAAATCCAGTTTCATAATTATCACAATAAGATTCAACATCCTCCAAAATAGTGGGATCATTACTTCCTAAAGTTGACACTCTTCCAAACCCACTTTCATCAATATAATCATCATAAGTAGGAGGCATGCTATCATCATAAAAAATTTGCATATCAAAACTTGGGAGGCTAGAAATATCATCTTCATTAAACATAGCATCCCCAAGCTTGGGACAAACATTAATTGCAGCAAATATATTCTCAAACATGTCATCCTCATCAAACATAGCATCCCCAAGCTTGGGCCTTTTCATATCATAAGCATAATCACTCTCATCATTAATAGTATGGATAGCACCAATTGTATAATAATTATCATCATCATAATGAGTAGTAGGAGCAACATCATTTGGGAGGGATACATTTTTACCTTTGCTTCTCCATCTTTTCTTTTTATTCTTCACATCATGTGTGGGTTCAATCCTCTTTTTGGAGCTCCTTATTGATGAGATTGGTTGAATAGAAGGCTCCTCCTCGTTACCTGATTCATCATAAGAAATAATAGGAGGATATTGGGAAGCCTCTTCCCTTTCATAGTATTCCCTTCATCCTCTATTTCTTTTCTTTTCTTTATGTAATTGGCAATATAAGGATTTTCAATGCAATTCACCGCACAATACATAAAAATTTCTTCTAGATCAATATCGAGGAATTTCTCAAGGTTATATTCTGGAATATGCTTAGTTATACATTTCATTTCTTCATAACCCAAAAGCAAACTAAGTTCATTATGATGTGCAAGGGAAATCAAATTATCACAATTTTTGGGCACGATACGATCATGGAACAATTTGCATTGGAGATTTACATGACCATGTTCATTGCAAAGTTCAAAAGTATGGTGAAGAAATTTTAAATTTTCAGCACAAACATCTAGCCTCTCTTGCAACCATTTAGTTTCTAAATACTTATGCCTCTTGCAAAATCTATCTTCCCTATTTGGTATGTACTTGCAAACTCTATGCACTCCACAAAAGTTGACATGCTTATAAGAAACATTTTCATCATGACTGGTGCAATCATCATTAGTACTATGGATATTCAAGGAGTTCATACTAACAACATTGCAATCATGCACATCATTCATAGATTTAGTGCCAAACATTTTATAGACTTCTTCTTCTAGAATTTGAGGACAATTTTCCTTTGCATCATTCTCACGAAAGATATTAAAAATATGAAGCGTGTGAGGCAAACTCAATTCCATTTTTTGTAGTTTTCTTTTATAAACTAAATTAGTGCTAAAACAAGAAACAAAAAGATTCGATTGCAAGATCTAAAGATATACCTTCAAGCACTCACCTCCCTGGCAACAGCACTAGAAAAGAGCTTGATGTCTACTACACAACCTTCTTCTTGTAGACGTTGTTGGGCCTCCAAGTGCAGAGGTTTGTAGGACAGTAGCAAATTTCCCTCAAGTGGATGACCTAAGGTTTATCAATCCGCGGGAGGCGTAGGATGAAGATGGTCTCTCTCAAACAACCCTGCAACCAAATAACAAAGAGTCTCTTGTGTCCCCAACACACCCAATACAATGGCAAATTGTATAGGTGCACTAGTTCGGCGAAGAGATGGTGATACAAGTGGAATATGGATGGTAGATAAAGGTCTTTGTAATCTGAAAATGTAAAAACAGCAAGGTAAATAATGATAAAAGTGAGCACAAACGGTATTGCAATGCTAGGAAACAAGGCCTAGGCTTCATACTTTCACTAGTGCAAGTCCTCTCAACAATAATAACATAATTGGATCATATATCTATCCCTCAACATGCAACAAAGAGTCACTCCAAAGTCACTAATAGCGGTGAACAAACGAATAGATTATGGTAGGGTACGAAACCACCTCAAAGTTATTCTTTCCGTTCGATCTATTATAGAGTTCGTACTAGAATAACACCTTAAGACACAAATCAACCAAAACCCTAATGTCACCTAGATACTCCAATGTCACATCAAGTATCCGTGGGTATGATTATTCGATATGCATCACACAATCTTAGATTCATCTATTCAACCAACACAAAGAACTTCAAAGAGTGCCCCAAAGTTTCTACTGGAGAGTCAAGATGAAAACGTGTGCCAACCCCTATGCATAAGTTCACGAGGTCACGGAACTCGCAAGTTGATCACCAAAACATACATCAAGTGGATCACATGATATCCCATTGTGACCATAGATAAGCACGTGCAAGACATACATCAAGTGTTCTCAAATCCTTAAAGACTCAATCTGATAAGATAACTTCAAAGGGAAAACTCAATCCATCACAAGAGAGTAGAGGGGGAGAAACATCATAAGATCCAACTATAATAGAAAAGCTCGCGATACATCAAGATCGTACCACCTCAAGAACACGCGAGAGAGAGAGATCAAACACATAGCTACTGGTACATACCCTCAGCCCCGAGGGTGGACCACTCCCTCCTTGTCATGGAGAGCGCCGGGATGATGAAGATGGCCACCGGAGCGGGATTCCCCCCTCCGGTTGGGTGCCGGAACAGGGTGCCGGAACGGGTCTAGATTGGTTTTTGGTTGCTACGGAGGCTTCTGGCGGTGGAACTCCTGATCTATTATGCTCCCCGATGTTTTTAGGGTATATGGACCTATATAGGCAAAAGAAGTTGGTCAGGGGAGCCACGAGGGGCCCACAAGGGTGGGGGCGCGCCCAGGGGGTAGGGCGCACCTCCCTGCCTCGTGGCTTCCTCGAAGCTTCCCTGATGTCTACTCCAAGTCTCCTGGATTGCTTCAATTCCGAAAATAACTCTCCCGAAGGTTTCATTCCGTTTGGACTCCGTTTGATATTCCTTTTCTTCGAAACACCGAAATAGGCCAGAAAACAACAATTTGGGCTGGGCCTCCGGTTAATAGGTTAGTCCCAAAAATAATATAAAAGTGTTTAGTAAAGCCCATAAATATCCAAAACAGATAATATAATAGCATGAATACTTCATAAATTATAGATACGTTGGAGACGTATCAGCTGAGCATGACGACTCAGTAGTGGATGGATTGAGAACGGTTTCGTCAACAGACGGCCCAGGAAGATCTGATTGAACGTTGACAGCAGGGTCTTCCGGTGCTTCAGGTTGTTCTGAGGCAAGAGTCGGTTGCGCCGATTCAGCAACTTTTGGGTCTTCAGCCGGTTTGGCCACCTTGGCCTTGTTGGGCTTTGCTTGACCACTAAGAAGAATTTAAAGAGTCAGTATAACAATACATGCATAAAGGTGCAGAAGAAGGATAATTATCTTTACCCCGGGGCGGTCTTAAAAGCTGACAGCTGAGTTTGGGAGAAATCACCAAAGGAGGAACGAGCAATCTCCTGCAAAAAATGGAATTATGGTTGAGTGATTTATAAAAGTGACTCATTCGTTAGAGTTAAGATGTAAAAGAATCTCATTCTGGCGTTTCCAAGGAGTTTTCGGTAAGCCAGTGGGTAACTCATCGTCTCCACCGGTCCGAGTCTGACGGCGGCTCTCATGTTGCCGCTTTTTCAAAAGAGAATGAGGATCTAAATAAGCCAAGGGGTGTGAAAACCTTACTTTTCGGGTTACCCGCCGAGGTTTCTGCCTTGGCAAAGGTTCTGAGTTGGAGGAAATAATAGTTACCTCTTCTTCTACTGCCTGGCTGGCCCCCGTGTCATCCTGGTAATAGTCAGTGTCAATAAGGTTGTTAAAAAGCAGGCCAAGAGAGTCAAGGGATACCTCCGACTCAAAGACGTCATCCAACTTGAACAAGTCAGAAGCAGTTAGTTTCTTCTTAGATTTTCTGGCCATCTTCTTGGCGGCCATTGTGGCGGCTCTCGCTTTTTTGGCAGCCTCATGATCATATTTGGCCTTCCAAAAGTCAGATTTATCATGTAGAAAAAATAACAGATTGAAACTCATGCAAACACTTAACTGTTGAAGAAAAAGGAGTCAAGAGGATTTACCTCTGGTGCCGAGTTAAGTTTGCAGAAAGGATCCAATCCTACTTTCCTGCAGTCTTCATATTTCCTATTGACAAGGGTGGTCGACATTTCAACAATGGCTTCTTCAGTCAGACGTAGGGAGCTATAACATAATGGATCATCTGCTCCTCTGTTGTAGTTGTACATCAAGTCAGATCGGGGGCTCAGAGAGATGATCCACCATGCGATCCAATAGCAGATCAAGTCAACTCCAGTTAAGCCATTTCCTAGCAAGGCTTGAACCCTTTTGATGGTTCGGGTAAGTTTCTTACGTTCAGCGACGTTCAGCGACAGAAAACTTATCAGGGAGTGAATATTTAGCGTCAAGACGCTCAACGCGATAACCCGGCATTGGTTTTTCATCAGCTGGCGACGTGTCTTTGCAATAGAAACAAGTTTGGTTCTAGTCCTTGGTATGGCTTGGCAAGACTACTAGAGGAAAGACAGCATCCCGTCTGCGCTGAATCGAAATCCCACCAAGTTCCAAGCTGGGGCTGTTGGTATATTCATTCTGGCGGTTCAAATAGAAATACTCACTGAAGAGTTCAACAGTAGGTTCTTCTTGAAGATAAACCTCGCAGAGAACTTGGAAATTACAAATGTTTGATATGGAATTGGGTCCAATGTCTTGCGGATGAAGCTTGCAAAAATGCAGGACCTCTCTGAAGAATTTTGAGCCGGGCGGTGAAAAACCCCGATTCATATGATCAGTGAAGATGGTGATTACACCATCTTTTGGCTAAGGCTTGTCTTCGGCTGGGTCAGGGCGCGGTAAGGCATGACGCTCTTCTCTGGTAAATACCCAACGGTGACAAAATCCTTCAGAGTGTCCTCAGTGACTATGGAAGGGACCCAGTTGCAAAATGTGGTCGTCTTTGGTGGCATGACGAAAAGACAAGCTAAAAAGGAAGTAATTTGCCGGTTCAGATTAATTGGTGGAATTACAAGTTAATGATTGCAATACAGATGTGTAATGGCGGCTTAAATAAGGGCTAATGGTATATGAAGGAAAAATAACCCGGCATGGTAAGCCACCATGACTAAGGATATTCAAAAGTTGCCAGCAACAAAAAATTGGTTAAGTACTGAGGTAAACAAGTTTCACAGACTGCGGATATTATTTTGGATCAATGGCTGTTCAGAAAAGAAAAATAATTCTAGACCTAAAAGTCAGTACATATGAGTTCATGAGCTTGCACAAGAATTTTCTTCCAAGAAAGGGGATCTACTGATACTGAAAGTAGAAATAAAACAGCTACTACATCAGTTTAACACCGTTCTCAGATTAAAGAAGCTTGTGGTATAGCCTGGACGGTGAACTACGATGAACTCCGACGAACTATGAAGAACACGAAGAAGCTCGCAAACCCTAGTGCGGATCTAAGGCATGAAAGGCAGAAACTTACAACCACCGATCTGCTGTGGAGGGTCGCCGCCATTATCTGGATCGACTCAGGCTGATGCAGCGGCCGAGGTTGAGGAAGACGAAGTGCTCTGCGATGGCGGTGGAGCTCGAGCGGGAGAGGGGTTGCGAGAGAAGGAAGAAGGAGAAAAATGTGAGATGGCTTCGGATCCTATTTATAAGGAAAGGGGCGATAGGCAGGCGCGAAAGACGAGGAGGCAAAAATGATGATTATCCAGCTAATTGGACGCCTCAATTTTCGGAAAGACATTGAAGATAAAGATCCGTTAAGATGACGTCGTGGCGGGTTTCCAGAATTCTTGGAGAAGACATCATGGCGGGTTGCTAGGTTTTCACAGCAATTGTAGATGGATTTTTTCTAAATATTGAAGATTGACATGAACAAAGTTCAAATCAACCTGGGGCCTAATGTTGCGGATATGACTATCAGATATGACCCGCCCAGAAGGGGCCGGGTCAACCACAATGATGGTTCACCTGTATGAAGCCCAAGAGTATACAAGGTGGCAGTTCACAGTTAGGCTTATGATAGGCCCAGGCCCAGGGGCGGCTGAGGGCCCGTAAGTATAAACGGCCATGTATGAATAGACTTGTAATATAAGGCATGTAAGACACGTCATCGAGTCGGACACGTTGTATGAGCCGGCCGGGACTCTGTAGGACGCAGGGCGTCAACCCGTGTATATAAGGGGACGACTGTTGGGGAACATAGTAATTTCAAAATTTTCCTACACACACACAGGATCATGGTGTTACATAGCAACAAGAGGGGAGAGTGTTGTCCATGTACCCTCGTAGAACGAAAGCGGAAGCATTAGCACAACGTGGTTGATGTAGTCGTACGTCTTCACGATCCGACCGATCAAGTACCGAACGTACGGCACCTCCGGTTCAGCACACGTTCATCTCGATGACGTCCCACGAACTCCAATCCAGCAGAGTTTTGAGGGAGAGTTCTGTCAGCACGACGGCATGGTGATAGTGATGATGATGCTACCGACGCAGGGCTTCGCCTAAGCACCGCTACAATATGATCGAGGGGGGTTATGGTGGAGGGGGGCACCACACACGGCTGGGAGAGATCAACAGATCAACTTGTGTGTCTAGAGGTGCCCCCTGCCCCTGTATGTAAAGGAGGGAGGGAGAGGCCGACCCTAGAGGGGGCGCGCCAAGTGTGGGGAGTCCTACTAGGACTCCCAAGTCCTAGTAGGATTCCCCTTTCCTTTCCGGAGTAGGAGAGAAGGAAAGAGGGGGAGAGGGAAAAGGAAAATGGGGGCTGCACCCCTTGTCCAATTCGGACCAAAGGGGGGGGGCCTCCTTCCTTTTGGCCTCTCTCCTCTATTCCCGTATGGCCCAATAAGGCCCAATACTTCTCCCGGTGAATTCCCGTAACTCCCGGTACTCCGAAAATACCCGAATCACTCGGAACCTTTCCGATGTCCGAATATAGTCGTCCAATATATTGATCTTTACGTATCGACCATTCGAGACTCCTCGTCATGTCCCCGATCTCATCCGGGACTCCGAACTACCTTCGGTACATCAAATCACATAAACTCATAATACAATCGTCACCAAAACTTTAAGCGTGCGGACCCTAAGGGTTCGAGAACTATGTAGACATGACCGAGACATGTCTTTGGCCAATAACCAATAGCGGAACCTGGATGCTCATATTGGCTCCCACATATTCTATGAAGATCTTTATCGGTCAAACCGCATAACAACATATGTTGTTCCCTTTGTCATCGGTATGTTACTTGCCCGAGATTCAATCGTCGGTATCTCAATACCTATTTCAATCACTATTGTACTCCCTTGCCAAACTTAGGGCAGGGTATACAATAGGTCTGGTACACAGCATGTCATACTTTATAGAACCTATGGCTGAGGCATAGGGAATGACTTTCATTCTCTCTCTATCTTCTGCCGTGGTCGGGTTTTGAGTCTTACTCAACTTCACACCTTGCAACATAGGCAAGAACTCCTTCTTTGACCGTTCCATTTTGAACTACTTCAAAATCTTGTCAAGGTATGTACTCATTGAAAAAAACTTATCAAGCGTCTTGATCTATCTCTATAGATCTTGATGCTCAATATGTAAGTAGCTTCATCGAGGTCTTTCTTTGAAAAACTTTTATTCAAGTATCCTTTTATGCTATCCAGAAATTCTATATCATTTCCAATCAGCAATATGTCATCCACATATAATATCAGAAATGCTACAGAGCTCCCACTCACTTTCTTGTAAATACAGGCTTCACCGCAAGTCTGTATAAAACTATATGCTTTGATCAACTCATCAAAGTGTATATTCCAACTCCGAGATGCTTGCACCAGTCCATAGATGGATCGCTGGAGCTTGCACATTTTGTTAGCACCCTTTGGATCGTTAAAACCTTCTAGTTGCATCATATACAACTCTTCTTCAAGAAATCCATTCAGTAATGCAATTTTTGATATCCATTTGCCAGATTTCATCAAATGTGGCAATTGCTAACCTGATTCAGACAGACTTAAGCATCTCTATGAGTGAGAAAATCTCATCGTAGTCAACACCTTGAACTTTGTCAAAACCTTTTTCGACAAGTCTAGCTTTGTAGATAGTAACACTACTATCAGCGTCCGTCTTCCTCTTGAAGATCCATTTATTTTCTATGGCTTGCCGATCATCGGGCAAGTCAACCAAAATCCACACTTTGTTCTCATACATGGATCCCATCTCAGATTTCATGGTCTCAAGCCATTTCGCGGAATCTGGGCTCATCATCGCTTCCTCATAGTTCATAGGTTCATCATGGTCAATTAACATGACTTCTAGAACAGGATTACCGTACCACTCTGGTGCGGATCTCACTCTGGTTGACCTACGAGGTTCGGTAGTAACTTGATCTGAAGTTACATGATCATCATCATTAGCTTCCTCACTAATTGGTGTAGGAGTCACATAAACATATTTCTGTGATGAACTACTTTCCAATAAGGGAGCAGGTACAGTTACCTCATCAAGTTATACTTTCCTCCCACTCACTTCTTTCAAGAGAAACTCCTTCTCTAGAAAGGATCCATTCTCAGCAACAAATATCTTGCCTTCAGATCTGTGATAGAAGGTGTACCCAATAGTTACTTTTGGGTATCCTATGAAGACACACTTCTCCGACTTGGGTTTGAGCTTATCAAGATGAAACTTTTTCACATAAGCATCGCAACCCCAAACTTTAAGAAACGACAGCTTAGGTTTCTTGCTAAACCACAGTTCATACGTTGTCGTCTCAACAGATTTAGATGGTGCCCTTATTAATGTGAATGCAGCTGTCTCTAATGCATAACCCCAAAACGATAGTGGTAAATCGGTAAGAGACATCATAGATTGCACTATATCAAATAATGTACGGTTATGGCGTTCGGACACACCATTACGCTGTGGTGTTCCAGGTGGCATGAGTTTGTGAAACTATTCCACATTGTTTTAATTGAAGACCAAACTCGTAACTCAAATATTCGCCTCTACGATCATATTGTAGAAACTTTATTTTCTTGTTACGATGATTTTCCATTTCACTCTGAAATTCTTTGAACTTTTCAAATGTTGCAAACTTATGTTTCTTTAAGTAGATATACCCATATCTGCTCAAATCATCTGTGAAGGTCAGAAAATAACGATACCCGCTGCGAGCCTCAACACTCATCGGACCTCATACATTAGTATGTATTATACCCGATAAGTCAGTTGCTCGCTCCATTGTTCTAGAGAACGGAGTCTTAGTCATCTTTGCCCATGAGGCATGGTTCGCAAGCATCAACTGATTCATAAACAAGTGATTCGAAAAGCCCATCGGCATGGATTTTCTTCATGCGCTTTACACCAATATAACCTAAACGACAGTGCCACAAATAAGTTGCACTATCATTATTAACTTTGCATCTTTTGGCTTCAATATTATGAATATGTGTATCACTACGATCGAGATTCAACAAACCATTTTCATTGGGTGTATAACCATAGAAGGTTTTATTCATGTAAACAGAATAACAATTATTCTTAACTTAAATGAATAACTGTATTGCAATAAACATGATCAAATCATATTCATGCTCAATGCAAACACCAAATAACACTTATTTAGGTTCAACACTAATCCCGAAAATATAGGGAGTGTGCGATGATGATCATACCATTCTTGGAACTACTTCCAACACACATCGTCACTTCACCCTTAACTAGTCTCTGTTCATTCTGCAACTCCTGTTTCAAGTTACTACTCTTAGCAACTGAACTAGTATCAAATATCGAGGGGTTGCTATAAACACTAGTAAAGTACACATCAATAACATGTATATCCAATATACCTTTGTTCACCTCGCCATCCTTCTTATCCGCCAAATACTTGGGGCAGTTCCGCTTCTAGTGACCAGTCCCTTTGCAGTAGAAGCACTCAGTCTCAGGCTTAGGTCCAGACTTGGGCTTCTTCACTTGAGCAGCAACTTGCTTGCCGTTCTTCTTGAAGTTCCCCTTCTTCCCCTTGCCCTTTTTGAAACTAGTGGTCTTTGTCAACCATCAACACTTAATGCTTTTCTTGATTTCTACCTTCGTCGATTTCAGCATCTCGAAGAGCTTGGGAATTACTTTTGTCATCCCTTGCGTATTATAGTTCATCACTAAGTTCTAGTAACTCGGTGATAGTGACTAGAGAACTTTGTCAATTACTCTCTGTGACGCCCCCGATTCAATCGTACACTAATCATACACGCAAACGTGTACGATCAAGATCAGGGACTCACGGGAAGATATCACAACACAACTCTACAAATAAAATAAGTCATACAAGCATCATAATACAAGCCAGGGGCCTCGAGGGCTCGAATACAAGTGCTCGATCATAGACGAGTCAGCGGAAGCAACAATATCTGAGTATAGACATAAGTTAAACAAGTTTGCCTTAAGAAGGCTAGCACAAACTAGGATACAGATCGAAAGAGGCGCAGGCCTCCTGCCTGGGATCCACCTAAACTACTCATGGTCGTCGTCAGCAGCCTGCACGTAGTAGTAGGCACCTCCAGTGTAGTAGGAATCATCGTCGAAGGTGGCGTCTGGCTCCAGGGCTCCAGCATCTGGTTGCGACAACCAGGTAGAAGGGAAAGGGGAAAAGAGGGAGAAAAGCAACCGTGAGTACTCATCCAAAGTACTCGCAAGCAAGGAGCTACACTACATATGCATGGGTATATGTGTAAAGGGCCATATCGGTGGACTGAACTGCAGAATGCCAGAATAAAAGGGGGATAGCTAATCCTGTCGAAGACTACGCTTCTGGCAGCCTCCGTCTTGTAGCATGTAGAAGAGAGTAGATTGAAGTCCTCCAAGTAGCATCTCCAAGTAGCATCTCCAAGTAGAATCTCCAAGTAGCATCTCCAAGTAGCATCTCCAAGTAGCATCTCCAAGTAGCATCTCCAGTAGCATCTCCAGGTAGCATCTCCAAGTAGCATCTCAAAGTAGCATCTCCAAGTAGCATCTCCAGTAGCATCTCCAGTCGCATCGCATAGCATAATCCTACCCGGCGATCCTCCCCTCATCGCCCTGTGGAAAAGCGATCACCGGGTTGTCTGTGGAACTTGGAAGGGTGTGTTTTATTAAGTATCCGATTCTAGTTGTCATAAGGTCAAGGTACAACTCCAAGTCGTCCTGTTACCGAAGATCACGGCTATTCGAATAGATTAACTTCCCTGCAGGGGTGCACCAACTTACCCAACACGCTTGATCCCATTTGGCCGGACACACTTTCCCGGGTCATGCCCGGCCGCGAAAGATCAACACGTCGCAGCCCCACCTAGGCTCAACAGAGAGGCCAGCACGCCGGTCTAAACCTAAGCGCACAGGGGTCTGGGCCCATCGCCCATAGCACACCTACACGTTGCGTACGCGGCCGAAAGCAGAACTAGCCCCCTTAATACAAGAGCAGGCTTACGTTCCAATCCGGCGCGCGCCACTCAGTCGCTGGCGTCACGAAGTGCTTCGGCTGATACCACGACGCCGAGTGCCCATATCTTTCCCACGTAGTTGGTTAGTGCGTATAGGCTCGTAGCCAACTCAGATCAAATACCAAGATCTCGTTAAGCATGTTAAGTATCCGCGAACGCCGAACAGGGCCAGGCCCACCTCTCTCCTAGGCGGTCTCAACCTGCCCTGTTGCTCCGCCACAAAGATCCACTCGCGGGTGCTCCACCAGTCGACCCGACTTTAGTCTTCACATGTATCATGTATAAAGTATATAGTATATACCCGTGATCACCTCCCGAGTGATCACGGCCCGATAGTATAGCACGGCTGACGGACAAGAATGTAGGGCCACAGATGAATATACTAGCATCCTATACTAAGCATATAGGATTGCAGGTAAAGGTAACAACAGTAGTATCAAGGACAGGCTATGCATCAGGATAGGTATAACAGAAAGCAGTAACATGCTACACTACTCTAATGCAAGCAGTATAGAGTAGAATAGGCGATATCTGGTGATCAAGGGGGGGGGGCTTGCCTGGTTGCTCTGGCAAGAGAGAGGGGTCGTAAACTCCGTAGTCTAACTGGGCAGCAGCAGCGTCGGTCTCGTAGTCTACCGAAGAGAAGAGGGGGAAGAAACAATGAATACCATGTAAACAGATGCATATCGATGCATGACATGACAAGTAACGATGCTAGGTGTGCCCTAACGCGGTAGGAGGTGATACCGACGAAGGGGGAAGACATCCGGGAACGTATTCCCGGTGTTCCGTGTTTTTGGGAAGAGGAGCCGAAGGGGGAAAGTTGTGAGTTTGATATGTTAGTGGTGTGTGGCGGACGAAAGGGCTGCGTATCCGGATTCGTCTCGTCGTTCTGAGCAACTTTCATGTTGAAAATATTTTAATCCGAGTTACGGATTAAAAGATATGATTTTTTAAAGATTTTATTAATTTTTGAAATTTAATTAATTATTCAATTAATTCGAAAAACAGATTAATGACATCAACATGATGTCATGCTGACATCAGCAGTCAACAGAGTTGACTTGGTCAACCTGACAGGTGGGTCCAGTGGGACCTACCTGTCATACACTGTTTAGGTTAATTACAGATTAGCTAATTTAATTACTATTTAATTAACCTAACTAGTTAATTAAATTAATTTAAACCGGATTAATTAACTTAATTAATTCATTAGATAATTAATTAATTAATAATTAATTTTATTAAATCATTTTTGTTCTTATTTATTATTTTTATTTTTAATTCTCTTTTTTAAGGGGGGTTGGGGCCCGTTTGTCTGTGGCACAGAGGCCTAGCGGGCGGGGCGCTAGCGGGTGGAGTCGGCGCGGGCGTCGGGCGCTAGCGCCCAGCCCGATTGGGCGCTGCGGATCCTGGTCGCCGGCCACGGCAGGGGCGCCGGAGCAGGGGGAGGCCGATGTCCGGGGGCGGGGCAGAGGGGCGAGAGCAAGAGGTGCAGCCTGGCGCCGGTGCGGGGTTGCACAAGAGGGCCGTCAGCGGCCAGTGGGTGGCCGGGGTGCTGGGAGGCAGGGATGGCGGCGACCCTGGCCGGTGCGGCCAGGTGCCGGCGACGCGGATAGGCGGCTAAGGCGGTCGGTTGCGAGGCGAGGCCACGGTGAGAAGGGCGGAGGCTTGCGTCGCCCGGAACTCGGGCTTACGGGGGAAGGGGAGGAGGCGAGGCTCACATCGAGGAGCAGGGACGGGGCAGCGGGGCTCGTGGGGGTTGATGGGGCGCCGACGAAGAGGAAGAAGGCCGGCGGGGATGAGGCGCCGGCGAGGTAGCAACGGTGGGGCGGCGAGCGGCGGCCTCCGGGGTCGGGGAGGTGACAAGGCGGGGAGGTCGTCGGCCCCGAGGCGACGTCGAGGTGCAGGCGATGGAGACGGTGTGGCGGGCGGCAGGGCCCCGGCGAGTGGCGCGGGTCGGTGACGGGGCCGGGGCGGCACCGGGCGGCGGTGGGGTTTCGGCGGTGGTCTCCTCCCGATCCAGATCGGGGG
>NC_057812.1:274633742-274641448 GCF_018294505.1 Triticum aestivum
GGAGAGGAGTGGGGGCCGACCTGGGCCGGCCTGGTTGGCCCGATGGCCAGCTGGGCCGCGGTCCAGCAGGGGGGGCCTTCTCCTCCTTTTTTTTTGTATTCTGTTCTTATTTCTTTCCTTTAATTTATTTTCTTTAACTGTTTTAATTCAACTTAGGGCATTTAAGTATTTGATAAATTTGTGTTTTCTTTACTATAATTACCTCTGTGATATTCGGCACAACCCGAACATTTTTGTTTCGATGTTTGAAAACTGTTGATGTTTGACAATATTTAAATTTTGAATTTGAAAAGTTTCGAACCGACGCGAGATTAAACAGTGACGGAGGTGACATGGCATATTTAACAGAGGTTATTGTAGCTTAATTATCCAGGCGTCACAAATCTCCTCTACTACAAGAAATCTCGTCCCGAGATTTAAGAGATGGAGTATGGGGGAAGTTCTGCTTACGAAATTCTAACAGATCTTCTCGGCCCTGGTTGCTCTTCTCAAAGAGGTTGATCCATAGCATTGATGTCTTCCATTAAATGCATACGGGCATCATGATGAAGTCGTCATTCTTCCTTCGGGGTCTCCGTCGTACTTACGAAAAAGATAAGGGGGAAAACTCGTGAAGTACGAAGTTCAATACATGTTAAGTACCTAGGGGCTATCTCAGTGAACGAGGTATAGAGTCACCTCCTGAGTTGAAATTCAAGAAAGTCATCGAGAGTAAATTAAGAAGGTGAAATAAGGAGTTTCAAGTGGATAGGCAACCGTTTGTGGCCTGAAACAAAATGTGACAGGGGTTCAGAGCAATGGGAAAGTATTGCATCTGGTACCAGAATAGATCACTATGAAGGTGGCCCGTGAATTACCTATGAAGCCAAGCGGGTGGAATAACTTTGGAAATGGGGGTGTGTAGAAGAATCAGGTTTCGATCCTGTGGAACTATGGGTTATGGGCCCACCATGTGGGTTAAAAGTAGAAGGAGTGGTGACATCTTGCGTGATCATGTAAGCAAGGCATGTTAGAGGATAGCCTGTCATTTATGTCGGCAACAACATCGGTACCAAGGGCAAGGGACGAAGAGAACCATTTTCCTGCTCGTCGAAACGAGGCGGACCAATAGGCAAAGTTCTCGTCCATCGGTGGCTACCGGAATGTTATCGACAAATGCAACAGGGTCTTGCTGACAGAATTGTACACTGGGGGTGTTTACATAAGCAAGAGAATATTACGGCTTAGCTCATATAGATCACAAGCAACGTTAAACCGACCAACGGAAAGGAAAATATGATTATCAGATTAAACAGAACGATGGAAAGGAAAATGTGTTTAAACACATATTTCAAGGGTATATCCTTCCCAAGGACAACCAGAGCATGATATCCATGACAGGATATAACATAGAAAACCCTTTAGGAAAGGGGGGAAGAAATTAAATGACATTACCCATACAACAGTGTTTGGATAATTGATAAAGAGAGTTTTGCATTGTGCTTCAAATGTTGTTATTGAAAATCGGAGTACCACAGACATGCTTCGAGATAGCATTGGCAGGGTCTTCAAGCAAAGGTCGGACTTTGGATACACAAAAGATCCATCAGGAACAACTTATAAAATAAGTCTTACAATTTCCTCCAGGAAGAATGGTTATCCTTGTAGAAGAAATTATAATGATAGGTCCTCCAGCCAGGGGTGTTAGGCATGACATCATATTACCGGGTCATCAAAGGACCAACATCATAGCTCATGGAGAGTTGTCCCAACCACCATATCTGACCGAGATTAAGATCTGGTCGGTGTTAGGATACCTCTGACTCATGATGCCTGAGAAGAGAGGGTGCGACACCAATTGACGGTTTGTCATTGTAAGATTCTCGGGAAATGAACCAAGGAAGCAAGTTCCAAAACAAGAGTTCATCATTAAATCAAGGAGAGGGTTAGGAGGTGGCTGAGGGACTCAGCGACAATTCATTGAGATTCCCAAAAGATGGATTTCCATAATTATCTGAGCAAGGAGATAACACTTGTCAGATCAAATGATATAATTATGTATGCTCGAGGAGAACATCCACGAGTAAACATTGGTTGAAAGGTGCACCCGAAATATGGGCATAGGTACATGATCAATGTTTAGAATGGTGATCCGATATCCAATGGTCTAAGAAGGAAATGTCGACCATAATCTTCAAAGCAATATGGTTGCTAGAAGTTTTGAATTTGCACAACAGAGTTCACTCAACACGGGGACCAAGAAAAGAATGGTGATGGCGAGAAGCATCACAATAACAAGAATTCTTAAGAGGTGGTGAAATTCTCACAACATCCTTGACAAAAGGCAGTAATACTTCAAGGTAGATCATAATACGGGCTGGATAGTAAATTGCATCCATAACATGAACAAGTTTGTGATGAAAGGAAGGTAAGGATGTTGTTGATGGTAACTGAAATTACCAAGGAACGAGGATGGCACTTATCATCAAGAATTCCATTGATATCCTGGAAGGAGTCAAAATGTTGATGATGATCACGACAATTTGTTGTCGAGAGAATCCACGAAGAAGCAATTGAACAACGACTGCATCAAGCAAAAGGACTGATGCAACAAAAGATTATTGGAGCCACAGATACGACACAAACTCGAAATCAAGCTCATTGTTTTTAAGGCGAAGTTATATGAGGAGGAAGATCAACGTAAGCTTAGCTCATCGCCAAATAATTGTGCTACAGGAAGAAGGACCGGGTAGCACAGTTAAAATTTAACATGGTAATGATATAGCCGATCAGGCTAGGAATGACTTGAAGGATTATTAAACTCATAATCAACGGAGATTACTTTATTGAATCGGAGTGCGGAATTGATTCACTTATCAATGTCCTTGAGTGTCTAACAACTCAGAACCCGGGGAAAATTGGAATCAGTGAGATATAATACTTGAAGAACTCATAATAAGTTATGCAGTTCCATGATATTCTTGAGATACCAGAGTTTAATACTCAACGGTAGAGCAAAGTAAAGGTTGGACAGGTGCAATGATCTGCAGAAGACAAGTACTTCAACTTGTCCAAGAAATGGTATTTAAAAGGAGAACATGGCCGGAACCACGATTGCAAAAGGCCAGATCCCAGATATAAGTTGAACTTATACCAAGGGAATAATTAATTTAAGAGAAGCTTTTAATGATAATATCTACATCGTGCCCATGGGCATGAACACAAGGTTCAAGGTCGACTCCCACTTCTTCAATGTATAATCTTTCATTCACTTCTCACGTTCGATGAAGCTGTAGTGTTGAAATTTTATCTGGCAAAATACTAGAAGAGTATGACTCGTGAAAACTTTCGAGTTCACACATATTAAGGAAGGCATAGGTTCAACCCATCGGGGCATCTTAGAACATATACCACAAGTTTCAAAACTAAATACACAAGCTCGAAAGCAGAGCATGGTTGGCCAAGCAGAGGATACAATTTACCAAAGGCAATATACACCCGTGGAAAGGCTCACAAGGTTATTGAATATGAAGGACGATGTCGGATGAAATCCAACAATGGATCGGGCGATCCACAACGGAGCTGATGTGAGTATCTGTACTCAATCAGAGGAAGAAAGATTGCATGGGCATCAGATTATAGAACATCTGAATAATTCGATGCTTAGATAACAAAGGAATTATGATTTCCAAAACAAGGGATCAGAAGCAATGCTCTGATTAGGGATGGATAAGTTGAATAGCCTTAGGGTACAATCAACGACAATTGGATTGGTCGAGAACCAATTCCAGTTAAAAGAATGGCAGCTCAGCCGGAAAGGTAATTTATAAGGATCAATGATGTTTGCGGGTATTCGCAAACATATTGAGTCAACAGACTCAAAATGATAATGACAAGGAATGTCAATAAGACTATGAGACTTATGGGACTAACCATAATGCAAGCAAGCAAGAATTTCAAGAGGAATAGGCTGCTCGAGATTTTCGGAAGATCGAATGGCATTTCGAAGACTTTTGTGAAATACATGAATCAACTGGGGATGAGTGGATACTCGATAAGTGCGAGAAATTATTTGAAGGGGTATTCATGTGGCAAAGAACTGCTAGGCAGTAGGCACAAAGTATTCTCGGAACAATAGAGAAAACTTCAGGGTATCTTGTAATAACAAGATCAATGGGGGATGATCGTATGAATGGCAAGTGTAAGTAGTTTTCCATACGGATTTATCGGTGGTCGGGAATAGCAAAAGTGCTGGGCACAAAGTCTCGAGAGAATATCAAAGAGTATCTCCGAAATCTTCTGGTGCAGTCGGTGATCATCCGGACTGAAGGGCCCCTCCGGTAGAAAGTATTTTCGAGAACCTAAAAGTTAGAATTTAGTAAAAATCGTTTAACCCGAATAGAAGAGAGTTCAGAATCCCAGAGTAAAGGTCGAGGAGTAAAAGATCCTAATACCACCCAATGGTGACGTGGGCCCATGGGCCGCACAGCCATGTCAGTAAAAGTTTTGTAAAGTCTATACTCGACTTCGGCCAAGGAGTTGGAAGGGGGATTCCTACAGGCAGTCGGCTCTGATACCAACTTGGGACGCCCCCGATTCCCGATTCAATCGTACACTAATCATACACGCAAACGTGTACGATCAAGATCAGGGACTCACGGGAAGATATCACAACACAAATCTACAAATAAAATAAGTCATACAAGCATCATAATACAAGCCAGGGGCCTCGAGGGCTCGAATACAAGTGCTCGATCATAGACGAGTCAGCGGAAGCAACAATATCTGAGTACAGACATAAGTTAAACAAGTTTGCCTTAAGAAGGCTAGCACAAACTGGGATACAGATCGAAAGAGGCGCAGGCCTCCTGCCTGGGATCCACCTAAACTACTCATGGTCATCGTCAGCAGCCTGCACGTAGTAGTAGGCACCTCCAGTGTAGTAGGAATCATCGTCGACGGTGGCGTCTGGCTCCAGGGCTCCAGCATCTGGTTGCGACAACCAGGTAGAAGGGAAAGGGGAAAAGAGGGAGAAAAGCAACCGTGAGTACTCATCCAAAGTACTCGCAAGCAAGGAGCTACACTACATATGCATGGGTATATGTGTAAAGGGCCATATCGATGGACTGAACTGCAGAATGCCAGAATAAAAGGGGGATAGCTAATCCTGTCGAAGACTACGCTTCTGGCAGCCTCCGTCTTGCAGCATGTAGAAGAGAGTAGATTGAAGTCCTCCAAGTAGCATCTCCAAGTAGCATCTCCAAGTAGCATCTCCAAGTAGCATCTCCAGTAGCATCTCCAGGTAGCATCTCCAAGTAGCATCTCCAAGTAGCATCTCGAGTCGCATCGCATAGCATAATCCTACCCGGCGATCCTCCCCTCGTCGCCCTGTGGAAAAGCGATCACCGGGTTGTCTGTGGAACTTGGAAGGGTGTGTTTTATTAAATATCCGATTCTAGTTGTCATAAGGTCAAGGTACAACTCCAAGTCGTCCTGTTACCGAAGATCATGGCTATTCGAATAGATTAACTTCCCTGCAGGGGTGCACCAACTTACCCAACACGCTTGATCCCATTTGGCCGGACACACTTTCCCGGGTCATGCCCGGCCGTGAAAGATCAACACGTCGCAGCCCCACCTAGGCTCAACAGAGAGGCCAGCACGCCGGTCTAAACCTAAGCGCACAGGGGTCTGGGCCCATCGCCCATAGCACACCTACACGTTGCGTACGCGGCCGAAAGCAGAACTAGCCCCCTTAATACAAGAGCAGGCTTACGTTCCAATCCGGCGCGCGCCACTCAGTCACTGGCGTCACGAAGTGCTTCGGCTGATACCACGACGCCGAGTGCCCATATCTTACCCACGTAGTTGGTTAGTGCGTATAGGCTCGTAGCCAACTCAGATCAAATACCAAGATCTTGTTAAGCGTGTTAAGTATCCGCGAACGCCGAACAGGGCTAGGCCCACCTCTCTCCTAGGCGGTCTCAACCTGCTCTGTCGCTCCGCCACAAAGATCCACTCGCGGGTGCTCCACCAGTCGACCCGACTTTAGTCTTCACATGTATCATGTATAAAGTATATAGTATATACCCGTGATCACCTCCCGAGTGATCATGGCCCGATAGTATAGCACGGCTGACGAACAAGAATGTAGGGCCACAGATGAATATACTAGAATCCTATACTAAGCATATAGGATTGCAGGTAAAGGTAACAACAGTAGTATCAAGGACAGGCTATGCATCAGGATAGGTATAACAGAAAGCAGTAACATGCTACACTACTCTAATGCAAGCAGTATAGAGTAGAATAGGCGATATCTGGTGATCAAGGGGGGGGGGCTTGCCTGGTTGCTCTGGCAAGAGAGAGGGGTCGTCAACTCCGTAGTCGAACTGGGCAGCAGCAGCGTCGGTCTCGTAGTCTACCGGAGAGAAGAGGGGGAAGAAACAATGAATACCATGTAAACAGATGCATATCGATGCATGACATGACAAGTAACGATGCTAGGTGTGCCCTAACGCGGTAGGAGGTGATACCGATGAAGGGGGAAGACATCCGGGAACGTATTCCCGGTGTTCCGTGTTTTCGGGAAGAGGAGCCGGAGGGGGAAAGTTGCGAGTTGGATATGTTAGGGGTGTGTGGCGGACGAAAGGGCTGCTTATCTGGATTCGTCTCGTCGTTCTGAGCAACTTTCATGTTGAAAATATTTTAATCCGAGTTACGGATTAAAAGATATGATTTTTTAAAGATTTTATTAATTTCTGAAATTTAATTAATTATTTAATTAATTCGAAAAACAGATTAATGACATCAGCATGATGTCATGCTGACATCAGCAGTCAACAGAGTTGACTTGGTCAACCTGACAGGTGGGTCCAGTGGGACCTACCTGTCATACACTGTTTATGTTAATTACAGATTAGCTAATTTAATTACTATTTAATTAACCTAACTAGTTAATTAAATTAATTTAAACCAGATTAATTAACTTAATTAATTCATTAGATAATTAATTAATTAATAATTAATTTTATTAAATCATTTTTATTTTTATTTATTATTTTTATTTTTAATTCTCTTTTTTTAAGGGGGGTTGGGGCCCGTTTGTCTGTGGCTCAGAGGCCTAGCGGGCGGGGCGCTAGCGGGTGGAGTCGGCGCGGGCGTCGGGCGCTAGCGCCCAGCCTGATTGGGCGCTGCGGATCCTGGTCGCCGGCCACGGCAGGGGCGCCGGAGCAGGGGGAGGCCGATGTCCGGGGCGGGGCAGAGGGGCGAGAGCAAGAGGCGCAGCCTGGCGCCGGTGCGGGGTTGCACGAGAGGGCCGTCAGCGGCCAGTGGGTGGCCGGGGTGCTGGGAGGCGGGGATGGCGGCGACCCTGGCCGGTGCGGCCAGGTGCCGGCGACGCGGATAGGCGGTTAAGGCGTCCGGTTGCGAGGCGAGGCCACGGTGAGAAGGGCGGAGGCTTGCGTCGCCCGAAACTCGGGCGTACGAGGGAAGGGGAGGAGGCGAGGCTCACATCGAGGAGCAGGGACGGGGTAGCGGGGCTCGTGGGGGTTGATGGGGACGTCGACGAAGAGGAAGAAGGCCGGCGGGGATGAGGCGCCGGCGAGGTAGCGACGGTGGGGCGGCGAGCGGCGGCCTCCGGGGTCGGGGAGGTGACGAGGCGGGGAGGTCGTCCGCTCTGGGGCGATGTCGAGGTGCAGGCGATGGAGACGGCGTGGCGGGCGGCA